>NC_057802.1:385125706-385126515 GCF_018294505.1 Triticum aestivum | reverse complement strand
AAGTAAATATATGGGCTTTTGAATAGATTTTATTATTTACTAGGGTGGATGGGCTGTTTTGTCTTGGGCCCAGAGAAACAATTACTACTAGTACAGTGGAGACACTCTACAGCTACCCAGAAAAACAATTACTACTAGTATAGTGGATACAGTACCGCTTCTGGCTCCTCCGAGGTCATCGAAACGTCTCCCTCTACTGAGTGCCGTTTTACTTTTGTTCACCGACATGCGGGCCATGCAGCACGCGGGCCCAAATGCCATCCACCAAATTAGAAGGCAATATGCAGGCGGAGAGTCACCCCCGTCGTGGCGCGACAGTAACAAGCCGTCATATCACAAAACCCCACCTCCCCGCAGTCTAAGTTTGACGGACGAAGCAACCATCATTTGACTCTTCGCTGAATCCCCTTCTCCCTCACCACCTTCCAGAAAGCCAACACTCGCATCTGCCATTGTTCTTCTCTCCCAACGAAGGGAAGGTAGGCGCATCTGTGATGTTGGTATATTTTTGTTTAGAAAAAAAAGAACTTTTGCAAAGCAGCAACCGATCCTCACTCTCTTTTTTGTTTCATTGTCATTGCGTTTGTGTTTTCCTTTCAATGGTCTCCTAGTATTCGTCAGTTTCATGATGGACCAAGGAGAACCAGGCAAAGATCTGCCGATGTTGGAGCAGACGCAGGAGGCTGATCCCCACGAGACAGAGAGCTCCAAGAAGATGGAGGTAGCCATCGAGCCGACCCCAGATACGCTCACGGCCACTACTCAGATGGTCAACGCCCCGTTTGAGGTTACAGCCCCCGTGACCCTGC
>NC_057802.1:385104423-385125478 GCF_018294505.1 Triticum aestivum | reverse complement strand
TGAGCTGCCCAAGGTGTTTTTCTTCTTTGCTGATCTCTTGTGGTTTTTCATCTAAGTATGTGGTGATAAATAATGCAAAATTTTATTAGCTTCGATGCCATGCTACCTTCCCTGTCATGCATACTTTTGACTCTACATAGTGGTTTAAATAACTTGTGTTTCTTATATTGGAAAGTAATTCAGAATTTTTTCTGTTTTAGTTAGAGCCCTGATGCAGACAAGGATTGTGTGGTTGTACATGTCACTCGCTATGAGGCGGATGACCTGAATATATGCACTGGGAAAACAAAGTTCTAAGGTTGTTGGATCCTGGAAGCCATTTGCACTTATACCAATGTCGAGATGTACTCCAGCCTCACTGTTGTCACGCATGTTGTCCAGGGTGTACTGAAGCACAAGAAGTTCAAAGCTACTCCTTCGTTTGTGAGGCATACTGTTCTTGTCAAGCTTACCCAGGAAGATGACGTGGCATGCCTCCTAAAACAAGTTTATGAGTGGCAAGGCCACACGGTTATCTTCAGGAAGGTTCACAGGATTGAGCTGCTGCCGGACATCCTCGATGATGTTCATGGCAAGGTCCGTCTTCTGTCCATCCCAAATTAGATCGAGGCATGAAATAGTTGCCCCTGCTAGTGTTTAATAGTAGTTTGGATTGTGTCTAATTATCTGAACCTTGCCTATTATCGAGCCCTCTGGGGCTATTACTCTGTTTAAATCCGTCTATGGGAACTGCTGTTACTTTTGTGTGCCCGTGAATCATGTGAGAACCATCCTAAATTTTTGCTGAAACAGATGCGTCCGCACTAGTTTTTTCATGAATATGGCACGGTAAGACATAAGGTGTCACCTGTGCCGCTTGCCGGAGTTGCAGGTTCAGCAGCACCACCAGTCGGGGGCGCAGGGTCGAAGGCGCGGAACTTCTTCAGCAAAGCTTCCACCTGGCCCTTCACGGCTTCGACGGCAGCTGCGCAGCGCTCGTCATCCACATGCTCCAGTAGCTCGTCGAGGTTGGTGGCAGGATCGTGAAGATGGAGGTGGCTGAAGATGCGCGTCAGCGCGGCCGAGGAAAGTGTGCGGGCGTCTCCCTCCACCAAGGGGTCGATTCCGCCCACGACTTCCTCAAGCATCCCGACCAGATGAGGAAGCAGCTGGGTGGGGCCCTCGTCGTCGGTGGCCAGCGGCTCTTCCAAGCCCTTCTCGTAGAGTGCCCGCAGCGCCACGTGGGACCTCTCCTCGAGGGACTTGAAGGCCGCACGGTCCTCGGCCAAGACCTTCGCCTTAGCTTCCAGCACGGCCTCCTCTGCCCTCATCTTCTGCCCTAGCTTCTCCAGCTGGCTGTACTCCATAGCCTGCGCCTTCGCCAACTGCTCCAGCTCAGCGTGGCGATCCCTGACGACGTCCTCTCGGGACTTCATCTTCTCCTCCTCCGCTTTGCGGCCTCGAGCTTCCCCCGCACGCTCACTGCGCATGATCTCCAGCTCGGCCTCCAGTGACCGGCAGCGGTCCTGGGCGGCCTCGACATCGTTCAACGACACCTCAAGAGCGGCCGCGGCTTGGGCAGCGACCTGCTTGTCCTTCTCGGAGGCCGCCATGGCCTGGCCCAGCGCCGCCCGGACGAACACATCGGAGTGTAGCCAGCCAGAGACCAGCTCTAGGCGCCCGGCCACCAGGCGACGGTCGTTGCCCTGAAGATCTTCCCACAGCAGGGCCAACACAGAGAGAGCACGCTCCAGGACGTCGGGGGAGGCAGAAGGGTCCAAGGTCAGTAGCGTGGTGGAAGGAGGAGGAGGCAGCGTTGTCACCATGGCTTGGGAGGCTAGGAGCTCCTGAGCCCTAGGGATTCCATCGACCGAGCCGGACGTGGGCACCTCCGGAGCCAGCGGGCCTATGGGGGCTGCCTCCTCCCAAGGACGCTCCCCCAAGCCCCGCGAAGGCGATCGGACTGGAGAAGCACGAGCGCCGTCACTGCCCTTCCCCGCGGAGGGAGGTGCAGCCGCAGCAGGCGGCTTGGTACCGAGCAGTGTCACCGATTCCTCCTTCCTCTTCTTCGCCACTGGCGACGGCCTCATTGCACAACGGGGAAGCATTAAGAATCAGCAGCAGAAGCAAGAACAAGGCGGGGTGAGAACACTTACTGGTCCCCGCGGTGTAGTCTCTCCGCTTCTTGAGCTTGAAGCCCGAGAGACTCGCAGCCTGAGGCACGGGCGCGCGGGCTCGATGCGCAAAAGGAGGAGCAGCAGATGGGCCTGGAGCAGCCCCAGGCAGCGTCAGAATAGGGGCGTCGTCTCGGGAGATCAGCATCGACCTTCCCCTTGTCGGAACCTCGGCCAATGGCCTCCTCTGAGGGCTGACCTTGGGCCTCGTGGAGCCTCCTGCCACGAGCGGCTCCTCCCTCTCCAGGAGGACATCAGCCTCGTCATCATCATCATGCAGGGTACGGAGGATGTCGGTGTCGGCGTTCTGGGAACGGGGGTCCCCAGACTTGCCTGCCTGCAGCCCACGGCGTGGCCCTGCTAGCAGGCTCGTACGGCCCATCTTCATCAACAAGGCATCCAAGACCCTCACGAGGGGCCAAGCCTCGTGAGGCGGACGACGCAAGACCTCCTCAGGAGTGGCCTCGCCAGGCAGGCTCGCGAGGGGCGGAGAGATCAAGGCAAGGCAAACCTCGCGAGGTTCTCGTGACATGAGCCATGACGATCAAGATCAGGTGGGCGCCAGTGCGCGCAACGTCCTTGTTTCCTCTTTGGTGCTAAGGAGGCAAGCGCAGGCGCAGAGTACCGAGGCGTTAAGCAAAGGTTTCCATACCGGTGCAACGAGACCAAGACTAGCAGGACGGCAAGACGGAGGTCACCATGGAGCCCAAGGCGGCATCACCACCAGAGCCTTTTGCAGGCAAAGACCGCTTTTGTCAGGATAAGCTGTACTAGATGTCCCCTTTCAAATTGGCCGTTGTTGGCTCCCTTCCCGCTCAATATTTGGGGAGAGGACCAGGGCCTATATAAGTAGAACTAGCAACCACCGTAGGAGATAACTCATTCAGAGGCATCTCATCTGAGCTTGAGTGATCCTCATCCATAGATTGCAAGAACACCTCAACCTCAGGAGGCTATTCTTCCCCTTGTACTGTTCATCATCCGCCCAAGAGGCAATCCACCACCACCACACTGGAGTAGGGTATTACACCACAACGGTGGCCCAAACCAGTATAAATCTTGTGTCCCTTGTGTTGTGAGTTCGTTGAGTTCGTCCGCGAGAACTTAGCAAGCTAGGGCGTGGATCGGTAGGGAAAGAACTTCGCGCGCACCCCAGAGTTTAAACCTTAAGGGTTTTGCCGGAACCCGTGATCCGATATTTGGCGCAGCAGGTAGGGGTGCGCCGGAGCCTCTTCCCCACCAGTCGATCCACCGATGCTCCGCGGTTCCGATTTCCGGCGACCCGAGGGCTGACGCCGACCGCTGGGCAGCCTGGCCTGCCCGGGCGGCGCCGCTTGCCCAGGAAGGCCTCAACCCCGCACTCCAGGCGGCACGGGTGCCACCTAACGCTGCTGGGCGTGGGCGGTGCGGCCAGGCGCCGTCCACCCTTACTCCACGACAAGCGCGAGCCGCTGCAAGGGCCGCAAGCCACGCCACGGCAACGGTGCCACACACCCGGCGGGAGCATGCGAACATGCGGGCCGCACTCACAGTGGCGCAGTAGCTGTTGCGGTGCCGACTGATGGAGAGCGGCCGGGATGCGCTGCTGGAACGCGTCGTCGAGCTGCTGGACGCAGCAGCCACGGGAGCGCCGCCCTTCTGCTATCAGCTCACGCCTCAGGTGGCGGCTGGGTCCCACGGCGGGCCTCGTCATGCCCGCGTGCTCCCGGATGTGCCCGGGGGGCTGGTCGACGTTAACATGACCCACGGTGGAGGGCGCCCTGCCGCGCCCGCACCACCCCAGATGGGTGCGGGCACAAGAGTTGCCTCGTACGGCCCCATCGGAGCACCGCCCTGCCATCCTCAGGACAGCGTGACAGGCCGAGCAACATGGAGCGTGGGACACTTCGGCGAGGTCTTCGGGGCAGCGGCCTCGGAGGCCTACGTGCCCCGCATGATGGACCAAGAGTACACGCCGGACGACGACCTTGGCTCGTTTCTCGGGCCAGGATAGGAGGAGGCGTTAGGAGCTGAAGCTTTCCAGGAGCCGCCAGAGAGACCCACCAACCGCGCCGTCGACAACAGATACAGGGTACCACTAATCCCTCAGGAGCAAGCTTACGCTTACCATGAGTCGCAGGGGGATCAGGTCACCACAGCGGCTGGCGGCCCCAGCTCGGCGGCCTCCCTTCCGCCAGGGGGATCGCGCTGGGGGCTGCAGGAGACGGGTCGGGAGCCAAATCCCTCCCTGCGTCGCACGGAGCAAGGCGCCCCCCGGACGTAAGCCCTCTGCTGGGGAGGTGCTGAAAAGCCTACCCCCGGCAGAGGACCCGTGGTCGCCGAGGGCGCCGCTAGCGTCCCCTTTGCCCCTTTGGTGGCGTCCTGGTTTCCGGTCGCCCCCAACGGTGGCCGAGGGAGGCGCAAGGTGGGGCCCTCGTCTGGCGATATGAAGTAAGGCTCACACCTGTGAAGATCGCCGCCCGTGACACTCTCACGTAATAATGAGTGGGGTTGTACATGCCCCGGAGTCTTCGGAGAGCCGCCCTCGGGCCTCGGGGGCTCCCTCCCACGTCCTAGTGGCAGCACTTAGCTCCGCGCTGGTGAGAAGACTCGAAGACCAGAAGACTAGACTAGGCGCCGGACGCGGCCATTTGCTTTGGATCTCTTTTCCGTGGTCTTGCCTTCTGGATTTGGATTTAAGTTGAAGTTGAATTTTCATTGCTGCGCGCGGGGGGTGCCTTTTCTTGTTCGACCGATTTTTTGCTATACGGTTTTTGCCTTACCCTGGACCTTACAACCGCCGCCCCCCTCATGGGCTCCTCGCGAGCGGGGCAGGGCGCAGCATACGCGCCACACGCGTCGGCACCACGATCGGCGCCGGATTCTCGCGAATCCCTCTCGGGTGAGCCAGCTGACTCTTCAGGAGTTCCTCGGGAGCTCACGATCTCACGATTCAGCACGGGGGCTTACCCGGCTAAGGTAAGCCGCAACGGCAAACTTGCCGCAGGACCCACGGGTTCTTGAAGGTGCATTCTCGGCTTGACATAAAGGAATAAAGACAACGATTTGTTTACACGAGGGGCTCCCCCTCTCAAAATGCTCTTACAGTCTTTATGGTCGTGCCCGAGTTTTTGCATACAGGATAAAACAGAAGGAGAACATGGGATCAGCCGGATATGTCCCTCGCCGCATCGCCTTCGGATGCGTTGCTCGCATCATCGTCACCTTCGCCGGCATCGTCGTCGCCTTCGACGGCGCCTCCATCACCATCGTTGACCACGTCGCCTTCATCTACCGCGACCACCACCGCGTCGTCTTCGGAAGCGAAGGCCCTGACCAGCGCATCCACGTTGTCCTCCACCCACCACGCCAGGTCGCCCCGGATGGCCTGCAGAACTGGGGCGATGGCGGCGTCAAAGTCAACATCCTGGTAGGTGTTCTGGAGGTGGCTGAAGACACGGGAGAACGCGCGCTCGAGCAAGCCGCGACTCCTCTCTTCGACAAGCTGGCGAGCTCTATCGGATCCAGCTTCAAGACGCGTCACCACGTCGGAGAAGAAGCGAAGATGGCTGGCGTAGTCATCCGTATGGGGATGAGGGGCATTCTTTTCACAGATGTGGCCCAGCGCGGTGTTGGCCCTGTTCCTGAGAACCTGGAGCATGGGGGCATGCTCACGCTCCAATGTCCGCCACTGAAGCACTTCCTCCCTGTTCTGCTGCGCAACGGCCTCGGCATCGTCAACCCGTTTCTGAAGAGAGAGCAGCTCGGCGCGGGCGGAGGCCAACTCCGCCGGTGCCGTGACCAGGGCGGCTGCCGTGGCCTCCTCGCGCCTCTCTACCTCAGCAAGCCTGGGCCCGAGGGCAGCGGCCCTGCCTGCAGCCTCAGTCTCCGCAGGCTGCAGCTTCAGGTCATGCCTACCCTCAAGACCCGCGCAAACTTCGGCCACCCGGCGATCGACCTCCTCTTGACCGTTGGCCTCGCGCGTACCAACGACATCTTCTGCTTGGGCGACTTGTTGCTCCCTCATCTCCAGCCGCTCAAGGTCAAGGCTGCGCTCCACGGCCTCCAGTGCCAATGCCTCCTCGTGCCTCCGGATCACTTCTTCTTCGGCGGGCACCCCCCTAAGCGACGCAATGACGGCTTTGCACGTCTCCACCTGCTGCTCCAGAGACGCGCTCCAGGCCTGGAGCTCCCACGCGCGCTTCTCCGCAGCCTCGCGACGACGGTCAGTTTCGCGAGCTTCCTCCAAAGCTCTAGAGCAAGCCTCATGAGAGACCTTAAGAGACGCCTCGGCCTTCGCATTGTCAAGATCACACTGACGACGGCCGAGCTTGATATCCACCTTCAACTTGTGCCACTCCTCAGCCAGCCGAAGACCCTCAGCCTTGAGGCATGCGTCGACGTCCGCGAGTTCACCACCAAGCCGGTTCATCACGCTCATCGCCTCTAGAAGAGCTCGTGGCGAACGATGCTTCGTTCGTGCTCAAACTCAAGCGCATGGCCCACCTCGTCCTCTGCCACGGGGGCTGCAGGCGGGACGTGAAGCGACGCACCCCCTCTCAGCAGGGGGCTGGGGTCTGGTGCCGCCCCAGGCGCCAGCCAGGCCTTGCGAGGGGCCCTAGCCGGTCGGTGCCTGCCGCTTGAAGAGGAGCCAAAGACCGAAGCCAACCAGCTGCTGTCCATGACCAGAGGAGGGGCCCTGGGGACGCCCACCAAGCTCCAAGTCAGGCCGTGGAGGAAGGGCGACGAGACCGCAGATTCAAAGCGCCGTGGAGACGAGCGCGCCTCTCCAATCGACCCCGTGCCGGGAGCAGCGCACGGGCGCGGGGCGCTCAAGGCCAGTGGGGGAGTCGAGGAGAGAGGAGGCTGCTCCTTAGGAGATGCAACGACCTTGGCGGAAGGGACCCTGAAGGACCACCGTCAGGAAGGAAAGCAGCACTCAAGAAATCACAAAGGTACAGTACTTACTCGTCGACGGCGATGTACTTACTTCGCTTCAACGGCCCGAAGATACCACTGCTGCTCGGGGATCCTTTCCTCTTGCGGAGCTCCTCGAAGTCCACGCAAAGCCGGCTGAAGCGTTGGACGTGGTGGCCGGCACGGGGTGCGACCAGAGAAGGGCTCGAAGGAACAGCTTCAGGGGTGGCGGGCTGCGAAGAGCAGTCGGGCGCCGTCTCACCGCGACCTCCCGAGACCTCCGGAGCTTCGGCCTCGAGAGCCGCGCGCTGCATCGTCTCAGCGACCCACAGCCCAGGGGAAGGATCATGAGTTCCTGAGGATGACGCCCCAGGAGCCACAGACGACATCTGCACCTCAGCACTCGGGCCGCCAGCCTCCGGCGGTGCTCGCCCCTGCATCCACATTTGGGGCGAGCTTAGTGCTAGCGACGAAGAAGGGAACCACATTGACGGGATTCTCGCGGGGCCCCACCAGGCCGTCCGGGCGCAACCCCCACTCATCAAAGGAAGGCATGTGCTCTAAAAATTCTACCTTGTTAGTGCAGTGGTACAGCAGACAGCTCTTCCCAGGCATGTCGTCCGGCGAAGGGACACCCGTGAGGACCTCGAGCACTCTTCGCCGCGTCTCAAGAGGGAGCTCGGACTTCTGAAGCCTCATGTGGTCCTGGCTACTGAGCAAAGCCCACATCGGGCGAGAATGGCGCTGATGCGGAGTAACTCGGCGCCTAATGAACTCCTTCACCAGCATAGGCGCAGTCACGCCGCGGTCCTTCAACCTCCTCAGCCTGAGCTAGACGGGGACAAGACAGGAGCTCGCGAGCCTCTCGTGGCCCCAACCGGTGTTGGGAACGACAGGTGCCGACGGAGAATGGAGCAGAGGGCTGAGTACCCCGGCATCGACAAACACCCACCGTATCCGAAACTCGCTCGTGAATGGAGGAAGCTCGAAGTCGATCCCTGCGCCTGCCGTTGCAGCCACAGCCTGGAAGCTCACGCACCCCGAGCTTTGCCGAGGATCAATCAGGTGCAACGAGAAGAAGTGGCGAAGAAGGGCCACGGAAGGGGCAATGCCCACCATGGCCTCACACACGAAGGCGAAGATGGCAAGGAGGTTCATGGATTGGGAGTCAAGATGTAGAAAGTGGATCTGATAGTGTTCCAGCATTGCGTTGAAGAAGGCGGAGAAAGGGGGGACCAGGCCAGCTCAAAGAGCATCGATGAAGATTGGGACCTCAGTGGCTGCCCGGTCAATACGAGCACGAGACGCAGGCCAAGTCGCCGTATTCCCCCACTCATTGAAACTGGAGACGAGCATGGGGCGCAGCTTGCCCATGGCCTCATCATTGAGCACCAGCGATCGGCTAGCCGCGGGCTCGATGGCCGAAGGCGCTCCGACAGAAGATAGAGGCTTCTTCCCCTTGTTTGCTTGTTTCAGCGTCATGGCGATGAAGCGGGCAGAGCACTGGTCAGATTGGAGAGGAGGAGCAGAGTCTCGGGGAAGCAGAGGAATCGGGGAAGTAAGGCGTGGGCGATGGAGGAATAACTGTGTGGGTAGCGGGGGGCGCATATCCAGGCGGACTCCAAGGTAGCGTGGGGAAGCGGAGACGCCCACGTCCAATCAACCACCACGCGTCGACCAGGGCCGCAGGCTATTGGGGCCCGCGGTGCTCCGCACTTGACCTTTGGCTTCACCTCGAAGCCAAGCCCGAGCGCGCCTCGGGCCTGGGGGCTACTGTCGGCGTTCTGGGAACGGGGGTCCCCAGACTTGCCTGCTTGCGGCCCACGGCGTGGCTCTGCTAGCAGGCCCGTACGACCCATCTTCATCAACAAGGCATCCAAGACCCTCGCGAGGGGACAAGCCTCATGAGGCGGACGACGCAAGACCTCCTCAGGAGCGGCCTCGCCAGGCAGGCTCGTGAGGGCGCGGAGAGATCAAGGCAAGGCAAACCTCGCGAGGTTCTCGTGACGTGAGCCATGACGATCAATATCAGGCGGGCGCCAGGCGGGCGCCAGCGCGCGCAGCGTCCTTGTTTCCTCTTTGGTGCTAAGGAGGCAAGTGCAGGCGCAGAGTACCGAGGCGTCAAGCAAAGGTTTCCATATTGGTGCAACGAGACCAAGACCAGCAGGACAACAAGACGGAGGTCACCATGGAGCCCAAGGCGGCGTCACCACCAGAGCCTTTTGCAGGAGAAGACCGCTTTTGTCAGGATAACCTGTACTAGCTGTCCCCTTTCAAATTGGACGTTGTTGGCTCCCTTCCCGCTCAATATTTGGGGAGAGGACCAGGGCCTATATAAGTAGAACTAGCCACTACCGTAGGAGATAACTCATTCGGAGGCATCTCATCTGAGCTTGAGTGATCCTCATCCACAGAGCGCAAGAACACCTCAACCTTAGGAGGCTGTTCGTCCCCTTGTACTGTTCATCATCCGCCCAAGAGGCAATCCACCACCACCACACTGGAGTAGGGTATTACACCACAACGGTGGCCCGAACCAGTATAAATCTTGTGTCTCTTGTGTTGTGAGTTCGTTGAGTTCGTTCGCGAGATCTTAGCAAGCTAGGGCATGGATCGGCAGGGAAATAACTTCGCGCGCACCCCAGAGTTCGAACCTTAAGGGTTTTGCCGGAACCCGTGATCCGACAGTCGGCCTTGCGCAAAGGATAGGTCTCCCCTCCCCTTCGCGGGTAGCTTCTGAGTTGCGCTCCTCCTCCTCTTCCTCCTCCCCTTCACGAGACTCGTCGGAGGACACGTCCACCAGAGTCATCGTCACAAGAACACTCGAGGGCGCAGGCGGCACAAGTCCACGCCTGTCAAAGATGGGCTTGGCGGCAGCAACCTCCGCCCCATCTGGGCGGCGGAACAAGGGAACGAAGCAGTCCGACGGATACCCTCGATCGTCCCCAACCAAGGAGCAGAGGGTCGAGCACAATTCCTCGTCAGAAAGGGGCTCCGGACGCAGGCGAAGGTCGTCCCCTTCGTCTCCAAGCTTCCAAAGGGGGCGCGGGCGCGCTTGGAGGAGAGCCATGCGCTGTGCCATGAATTCTTTAGCGATCATGGCCCCCATCATCTTCGCCGCCCTTGAGTTGCTGGACCTCAGGTCGGCAGTCATCCTCTCCAACACCTGCGCCGCTCGGGGGTCAGTGAGCTTCGCGCGAAGCCACCCCTCTTGGGACACAGGCATCTCTGTCGGCAGCACCAGCTGGGGGTGGGAGCACTTGGCGTCCATCAGAACCCACTTGCTCCTGAAGCCCTCGGCCTTCTTCCCGGCCTTCGAGATGGCGTCAGTCTTGTTGGCCGTGACGAAGCCAACACACCCAGAGCGGTAGCCCTCCTTGATCCGGAGGAAGAAGAAGTGGCGCAGCAGCGCCACGGATGGCATCACTCCAACATACGCCTCGCAGTAGAAAGCGAAGATTGATAGGAGGAGGACGGAGCTGGGATGAAGATGGAGAGCATGGATCTTGTTGTCAGCGTCCTGGTAACGGGGGTCCCCAGACTTGCCTGCCTACGGCCCGCGGCGTGGCTCCACCAGCGGCCCTGTACGACCCATCTTCCCCAGCAAAGACTCAAGACCCTCGCGAGGGGCCAAGCCTCGCGAGGCGGACGACGCAAGACCTCCTCGGGGGCGGCCTCACTAGGCTAGCTCGCGAGGGGCGGAGAGTGTCAGTGTCAAAAGCGGCGGATCTCGGGTAGGGGGTCCCGAACTGTGCTTCTAAGGTCGATGGTAACATGAGACAGGGGACACGATGTTTACCCAGGTTCGGGCCCTCTCTATGGAGGTAATACTCTACTTCCTGCTTGATTGATCTTGATGAATATGAGTATTACAAGAGTTGATCTACCTCGAGATCATATGTTGTCGTCTAAGACCTAAGAGTATGATGAGTAATGTCATAATGATCCAGCATATAACTAGCCCGGCCTTAGCTTATATAATGTACCAGAGGCCTAGGATAACAAGAGTCCTAGCCAAATACGCCGGTTGAGAGGAGTCCTTGTCTTGATCACCAAGTCTTGTGGAATCTTCCTCGTGTATACTTCGACTGTCCGAACTGGCCCATGAGTAAACGGCCATGGGGGTCCTCGGCCCAATCCACCTGATCAGGAGACGACGTGGTGAGTACCCCCTAGTCCAGGACACCATCAGTAGCCCATGAACCGGTCTTCAAGTTGGGGATGCTCCTTGATTCTTCCGAACTGTTCTTCTTCTTCGGTCGTCGGTCTTGAAAACTGGTTCAACAAATCTTCTTATCTTTGATCTTCGAGGATCACCGAAGTAAATCCGAAGAGTTTACGCGTCGGGTATCCGAGGAGCCCCTTTAAATTATCTGCCTTTATCAATGCCTTGTTATTTTTATGCCCACCTCGGCTTTGAAGTTGTTCTCGGGCGGCGGTGTCCTCTTGCATCCGAGCTCCAACGCCGGACTGCATTCGAGGTATCTTTTGCAGCCGAGCACCAACGCCGGACTGTATCCGAGCTCCAACGCCGGACTGTATCCGAGCTCCAACGCCGTACTATATCCAAGGTGTCATAGATCACATTGCCTTGAAGAAGTTTAAAGGAGGTTAGCTGAGCTTAATGCCGGAAATGCCCTCTATAGAGCCAGCCACTTGCATCCGAGTTTTATGCCGGACTTTTTCCGAGGTGATGCACCACCTCGGGCATGGGCTGATTTTTGATGCGTGTAAATTTATTTGTTGTCAATATGTATAACCAGTAACCCTCAAGGTGTGTCAGTCTAAAACCTGAGATGCACCTGAAGGAAAACATGGATCTTGTAGTGGCTGAGGACGGAGTAGAAGAAGTCGGAGAAGTGTGGAACCAACCCGGCGACGATGCTGCTCATAAAGAAGGGGTAGAAAGTGCTGCCCGAGGCCTCTGGCTCGGCGGAGCCGACCCGGAGCACTGTCTTCCTCTTCTCATCACCCTCCGCCGTCATCAGGAGCACGGCGGCAAGGTTCTTCTCCGACACGCTTGGCGCATCGAACGCGGGCTCGTACCAGGAAGGTGAAGGAGTGGCCCGAGCCTTCTTGGGCACCATTGGCGGCAGGATTGAAGGAAGACCAGGGTAGATCTGGAGTCTCTGGAAGCGAAGGGCAAGAAAGGGGATCTGGAGCAAGACAAGGGAAAGCAATGAAGGCGGATGCAGCCCGCGCCAGCCTTTTGTCAGTCAGGCAGTTGCCGAGGCAGCGTGGGGGAAGTGGAGACGCCCACGTCCCATCAATCGCCACGCGTCAACCAAGGCCGCAGGCTGTTAGTGCCTGCGGTGCTCCGCACTTGCCCCTTGGCTTCGCCTCGAAGGCAAGTCCGAGCGCGCCTTGGGCCCGGGGGCTACTGTCGGCATCCTGGGAACGGGGGTCCCTAGACTTGCCTGCCCGCGGCCCATGGCGTGGCTCCACCGGTGGCCCCGTATAGCCCATCTTCATCAGCCAACGCTCAAGATCCTCACAAGGCGGACGACGCAAGACCTCCTCGGGGGCGGCCTCACCAGGCTGGCTCATGAGGGGCGCAGAGATCAAGGCGAGGGGCACCTCGCGAGGTTTCTGTGGCGCAAGCCATGAAGACCAAGGCCAGACGGGCGCCAGGCGGGCGCCAGCGCGCGGAGTGTCCTCATTTCCTCTTTGGTGCTAAAGAGGCAAGCGCAGGCGCGGGGTCCTGAGGCATCAAGAAAAGGTTTCCATATCGGTGCAACAAGACCAAGACCAGCAAGATGGCAGGATGAAGGTCACCATGGAGCCCAGGACGGCGCCAGCACCAGAGCCTTTGGCAGGCGAAGACCACCTTTAGTCAGGATAACTTGTACTGGTTGTCCCCCTTCGAATTTGGACGTTGTTGGATCCCTTCCCGCCTAACATTTTGGGGAGAGGACCAGGGCCTCTATAAATAGGACTAGCCACCACAGTAGGAGGAGGATGGATCTCGAGCCATTCAGATCATCCTCATCCACACAAGCTCACCAAGCACAAGAGCACCTCTCCTCAGGAGGCTGTTCTTCCCTTGTAACTGTTCATCCTCAGCCCAAGAGGCAATCCACCACACCACACTGGAGTAGGGTATTACACCACATCGGTGGCCCGAACCAGTATAAACCTTGTGTGTCTTGTTCTGTGAGTTCGACATGCTGAGCCTTGAGATTGCGTGAGGGCGTGAGCTAGGAGGAGGAGAAATCTTCGTGCGCACCCCATAGTTCGAACCTCAAGGGTTTTGCCGGAACCCGAAATCCGACATTTGGCGCGCCAGGTAGGGGTGCGCCGAACCTTTCCTTCCGCAGATCCACGTTCCATCGCTCCACCGCATCCATGGCAGATGCGCGTCGAGCTCGCACTGAGCGTCGGGCCGCCCTCGCTGCCCGTGTCGCTTAGACAGCTCCTGTCGGCGGGCCTCCCCGTCGTTCCCCGTCACCCGCCGCCAACGCCGCCACCGGCGCGGCGGGAAACGAGCAGCAGGCGTCCTCGTTGCACCCCTCTGTGCGGCGGGACGGCCGCGCCGCCACTCCGTCGCTAACTCCAGCCGGCTCGTCGTCTCACGCTCGTCGCGCTCTCACGGACACGCAGGCCGCGCTGCTCATGGCACGCGAGCTCCTGCGCTACCGCCCGGTCGACGACCTCTATGAGGACTGATTGAACCGCATCGCCGAGCTCGTCAGCGCCGCTGGGGGCTCTCGCGCACCGTCCCTCTTGCTGCCTCGCCCTCCACTAGCTACGGGTGACGTGGCACATGGAGAACCTCCACCACCTCTGCACCAAGACGGTGCTCTGGCGCCAAGGCACGTGCCCCCCGGCGCGACCCACCACGCCGGGTGTCGGTGTCAAAACCGGCGGAACTCGGGTAGGGGGTCCCGAACTGTGCGTCTAAGGCGGATGGTAACATGAGGCGGGGGACACAATGTTTACCCAGGTTCGGGCCCTCTCGATGGAGGTAATACCCTACTTCCTGCTTGATTGATCTTGATGATATGAGTATTACAAGAGTTGATCTACCACGAGATCGTAGAGGCTAAATCCTAGAAGCTAGCCTATGATTATGATTGTTGTTGTCCTACGGACTAAAGCCTCTGGTTTATATAGACACGGGAGGGGGCTAGGGTTACACAGAGTCGGTTACAAGGGAGGAGATCTACATATCCGAATTGCCAAGCTTGCCTTCCACGCAAAGGAGAGTCCCACCCGGACACGGGACGAAGTCTTCAATCTTGTATCTTCATAGTCCAACAGTCCGGCCAAAGTATATAGTCCGGCTGTCCGAGGACCCCCTAATCCAGGACTCCCTCAGTAGCCCCCGAACCAGGCTTCAATGACGATGAGTCCGACATGCAGATTGTCTTCGGCATTGCAAGGCGGGTTCTTTTCCAAATTCCGAGTACCTGTCGAGTAGTGTTCGGCTTCCCATGAATGTTGCACTCCTTGGCTTCCGCGCCTAATAATGGCTATCTTCCACGTGTCGAGCGAATGCGAGAAGTCGGGGCATTTTTACACTTGCCACCCTAATCCTGTAAGTAAATCATCTATTTAAAGAGCCGGGGATCCTCAGATCCAGATCACACCATTCTCCCAAAGCGAGTATCCATCGGAGCGCGCCCGGAAAAGTCCATCCCATCATGGCCGGCCATCGCAGCTCCTCCTCTCGCTCCCGTAGCCCTAAACCAGGTAATTGGAAGAAGTGTTCCGTCCCCCACAGCCAATTAGTAGAGTTACAGACCCAGGGGTTTCTCCCTCCTGCGTATATGGTCCCCGTCCGAGCCGGACTAGCCACTTACAATGGCGGGGAGCAAGAGGAGGGCTTTCCCAACCCATCCATGGGGGAGCGGGTATGCCTTGTCCCTTACTTATTAAGGGGACTTGGATTTCCAATCCATCCGTTCCTCCGCGAGCTCCTGGAGTTCTACGGCCTCTAGCTGCATAACTTTACTCCTGCCTCCATATTACACATCACTGGCTACGTCACCCTTTGCGAGCTGTTTTTGGGCTGCGAAGCTCATTTCGAGCTATGGAAGAGGCTATTCTGCCTCGTACCCCGTACACAGGAGGGGTCAATATATCAAGTGGGCGGAGCCGAGATATGGCGCATCGCCGGGACCGGATACCTGTCCGGTACTCCGAAGAAGACATCCAAAGACTGGCCTTCGGAGTGGTTTTATATAGAGGACGTCCCCCTTCCGGACCCTATTCGGATGGGCCTTCCTGAGTTCAATAACGCCCCTTTGAAGAAACGCCGCAGCTGGCGCCCTCGGAGCCCCCAGGAGGAAGATAACAGAGAGGTCCTTTACCTGATGGGCTGGATAAAAACACTGGTCAAATAAGGATTGACAATAATCGAGGTTCTGTCAATATGTATAATGCGGGGGGTGCAGCCACTTCAATATCGGGGACAACCCATGTGGCACTTCAATGGAGAAGACGATGCCACCTGCTGCGGTCGTAAAGGTCCGGACTCCGTCGCTGCTCTAGTGAAAATACTGTTCGATTTATATAAGGGAGATGAAGAGGAGTTCATCCGCATTAAGCCACGGGATGGATTCTCCATGAACAACCCCCCAAACTGGGTGAGCTGCTACTTTTTACTCCAGACCTTCCCGCATTCTTCGTCATAAGTATTTACCTTGCTATATCATAGCAGGAACTCCGAAAAGCTGTGAGGGAGGTCCACAACTCGTCTCCACAACCAGAGGACCCTGACCGTGCCCTCGACCCCGGACTCGAAGAAGATTCGAACACATTTGTGGAGCTCATTGACAGGATGTTCTATCAGTTAAGCTGCGACGATGCCTTGGTGGCCATCATAGCCGATTATCCTGGACTGCTCCCTGCATTGCATGTAAGTAAAACCGGAGTCCCAACTTCCGAGAAGGATCCCTTTTTTTGCACTTCACCTACCACACACATATGGTGTCTTACAGGGAAGGCCCTCAGGACGCCATGCCGAACCCGCAGTGACTCACCAACAAGGGGCACCGAAACCGGGTAGGCTTAAAAGGAAGGCGGTCAGGACTGAGACGTCGTCGCAAAGGTATGAAAAACAACCCTACTCCGTGGTTGTCGTCTTGAAAATATAATGACGTCCATGGTTCCTGGCAGGAAAAACGCTCGCCGGACCGTATCCGGAGAGCCTGCCGGCAAGGCCTCCACCAGCCGGGCTCCAGGGCCAGACTTAGAGGAAGATGCTAACATGGGGACAACGCTGGATGTTCCTCCTACAGAGGATGCGGATAGGCTGTCCGCTATGAATTCCGAAGTGGAGAGTGCCATGAATCACATGCGTCGCTGGGCAGTACTCCGCGACCCTGGTTTCTCTGAAGAGGCGTTCGATGCCTTCTACTTAGGAGACGCGTACATCCGAGCTGCTCAAAATGGTCTTACCAGAGCCACGGACCAGTATGTAAAGGATATACGGGTAAGAAAAAATCTAATAATTATGTATATCAGTAGCCCCTAAGACTTGAAACAGTTGACACAACTGATTTAAGGATCATTATTTGCGTAGGTTCTTACAGAGAAGAATACCCGGTTGTCTCAAGAGCCGGAGGAGTGCAAAGCCCAGCTACGGGCCGCAGTTGCCGCAATGAGTCCGAAAAGGCCCCATCTGGTAACACTCGTTTCTGTCAAAAAGAATGACATGTACCGGTTAGTATGCGACATGCATGCAAATCTAATAATAGATTCTGCAGATGATCCCGGAGTGAATCCGGAGGTCGTGCGAGGGGATGAGCAACATGCTCAACGACAGTTAAAGGCTGGCGAGCACGTGCTTACGCAGGTTAGGCGGGAGAAAAACGATCTCCAAGATGCCAATACCCGGCTGGGCGTTGAACTGAAAGATGTTCGGGCCCAGCTTGCTGACTCCGTAAAGGAGAATAAGAGCCTTCGACGCGGCATTTTTAGTAAGTGCTTGAACGAACTTTTATAGAGTTCGGCGAAGAAACCGGCTAACATAGTTATATCTATAGGTATGCTGACGGGTCGTCCCGCAGAGGAGATGCCCGGGTCTGCAGGTGATCTTCGGCCAGAGCTCTCACAACTGCACGAACAAGTTCGGCAGGTGATGCAGGGCATTGCCCAGGCCTTGTGGCCGTCCGCCTCCCTGCCAGGAGGCATGGGGGAGCTCGTAGAGATGCTCAAGGGAGCGCGGCGGCGCTTCCGTTTGTGGAAGATACCTGCCTGCCGACAAGGTGCAAGGGAAGCCTGGGCCATGGTGAAGACTCGATATACCAAGGCTGACCCGAACCATATGGCCGAAGTCGGACCTGTGGGGTCTGACGGGAAAGAAATCCCCGTCAGTTTGGTCTATGACCAGGTGAAATTAGCCGCAAAGTATTCCCAATAGGATTGTAGGCTAGACAGCCTGTTGGATGGTATAGAAGAAGAATTTAGTCAGTCTAAATGACTGTGTACTTCAAGTGACATATATTGTCCCTAGCCGGATTGTAAATCATTTGTCATCGCGGACCTTTCCGCTTCGACCTCCGTACCCGACAGTCCGGAGTGTATTCGAATACCCGCTCAGTTATGTAAAAACCAAGGTACGCGTGGAAACCAGGCATAGGGGTCATAAGTGCTTGAACAGACAAGTAACCAACTAGCTATGGTATATTACATGGATAGTAAGAAACATCTTCCAGGGAGAATAGTTCCGTTAAGGGTTCCTTTCCCTGGGTACGCATGCATTAATGTGCATGCCCGAACTGCGAAAAGAGATGCAGGATATAAACATCTGGGGGCTTGTATTGAAATAAGTAAAAGTCATCTTTTGTTCACCGACCAAATATTCCCTTAAGAACGCTAGCTTTTGGCTTCACCCAGTTTGAGGTACACATCCGGCTGACCCGGCAGTAACAATCGCAGAGGTGCTCCTCTTATGCCCTAGCCGAATTAACGGGAACGTAGGGCATAAACACAAGAGCCAGGCAACCCAGCTTGGCCAAAACTTAAGTCATATCGATGCATATAATGGCGAAGAAAAGGTACATGTGGAAAACTAACACATGTGCGGGGGGGCATAGAGCCCGGAACATAGTTATATTAAGCTTCTATATAAGAATCCCCTAGGTATAATGAGCACGCCTAGCGCGTCAAGATTGTGTAGTGAAGACACATTTTAACCTTTTGAGGCCGTGAAGAAAAAGGGAAGAAAGAAAGAAAGAAAAGACATGTAACATATATATATATATATATAATTGACGGAGGTAAGGAGACGAAACACAGAGTCCGGCACTAGGCGTAAAACCTTCAGAGTCTGGCCGCGTTCCATGGGTTTGGCTCGAGTCGATTGTCCGATGCATCCCGCAGACGGTACGCTCCACCGGTCAGAACTTTGTCAGTAATGAAGGGACCTTCCCATTTGGGCTTGAGCTTGTCCTTTTTCTTCTCTGGTAGGCATAGAACGAGTTCACCAACGTTATAAGTTTTGGCCCGTACTTCTCTGCTTTGATACCGTCGAGCCTATTGCTGATAGAATACGGAGCGGGCTTTTGCCATGTCACGCTCCTCCTCCAAGGTGTCCAAACTGTCCTGCCGATCAAGCTCGGCTTCTTTCTCTTCGTACATGTGCACTCAAGGTGAGTCATGAATGATGTCGCAGGGCAGTACCGCCTCTACGCCGTACACCATAAAAAACGGTGTGTATCCGGTAGTGCGATTCGGCGTGGTCCGCAGCCCCCATAGTACGGAGGCGAGCTCCTCAACCCAGTGCGTATCTGATTTCTTCAAGGATCGCACTAATCTGGGTTTAATGCCGCTCATAATGAGACCATTTGCTCGCTTGACCTGACCGTTTGTTTGGGGGTGATAGACGGAGGCATAATCGAGCTTAATGCCCATGTTGCCGCACCAAGTTTTTACATTGTCGGCTGTAAAGTTCAAGCCGTTATCGGTCATGATGCTGTGGGGGACGCCGGAACGGTGTACAACCCCGGATATGAAGTCTATCACTGGTCCGGTGTAGCGACCAGACCTCAAACAGTCTAGTCTCTGTGCATCAGTGTCATCCCTCGATCGGTAATGCTGACACGCACAGTACTTGAAGGATTTATAACAGAGTAGCAATCACACACTTATTACATCGAATAGTCTCAAGAGAGAACTTATAACAATAAATATAGCTTAAGGCCATCTAAAAATGATAACAGCGGAAGGCTTGGAAGATAAAGTGAGTCCATCAACTCCAACAGCATCACTGAGTATAAGACCACGACCAATGGCACCTTACTCGTCGTCTGAAAAGTCTGCAACATGAACGTTGTAGCCTGAAAACGGGTCAGCACATGGAATATGCTGGCAAAGTAACACATAGAGAGTAATGAACAGAATAACGCTATCACTACATGCATATTTGGTTGGTGGAAAGCTCTATGGTTACAGTTTTGCAAAAAGCCATTTTTTCCCTACAACAAAGGAATAAGTTTTATTTAACTATCATGGTGGTTGTTAAACATTGAGAAGGTACCTCCAACTCAATCCCAATTAAGAACGTGATTAACCCAATCAAATTAAATTAATTAACATGATGATGAGATTCACATGATAATCCAAGAACTAGATACTCAAGATGTCCATAACCGGGGACACGGCTAACCATGATTAGTTTCTACACTCTGCAGAGGTTTGCGCACTTTTCCCCACAAGACTCGATCTCCTCCGTTTGATTTCTCGCACTACATGGTGTTTGAGAAACGGATGACCGAGACACAGTCTTTCAGAAACAATAAGTCTTTACTCCGGGTGGACAGTTACACCTACTTTCCCCTACATCTGCTAGCCTACCACTGAAAGAGGTCTTGCAACATACTCAACTGTGCTAGAGCCCATAATAGCTTGTGGCTGCACACGGAAGTTTCTAGCATGAATAATCTCATGATCCCTTTGAGCCTGGTTGGTGGTCCATAGGATGATCACACGGGTACTCCGGGATATCCAAAAATACAGGCAACACTGGGTTCTCCAGGTGCCTCAATCCACCCAGATGTGAATTAAAGTAACCACCTTAAGTTGAACCATTAATTTAACAATCTCACATCTGTCATGGAAAATTCACTCAAACCCAATCCATGTCTACGAGCATAGCATAGCAATATAAGCAAACGTAGAAGTAACTCCCAAAGGTTTGATAATAAACAGGGCAATATGTACTACCTCATCTACTTCCCAAAACCCACATATTAATCAGATCCTAATCATGCAATTGTTTGAGGATTGATCTAATGCAATAAAACTGGGTGGTAAAGAGATATGATCAAGGTGTTACTTGCCTTGCTGATGATCCGTGAAACCTAGAAACTCGTAGTAGCACGCTTCGCACTCCGGGTACTCTATCGCAAGCAAACAATACATACATAAGCAATCAAGAAAGGGTGCACGAGTAAAACTCAAAATAAGAGATCTAACCAGAAAGTTCAGCTTAAGATCTCCGGTTTGCAAAAAGAATCAAATCGAACGAAGCAACGAAACTCAAACGGCGAAAGAAACAAGCTTCGTTTACTAATCTGGACCTAAGTCAAATTTTACAGTAGCAAAAACTTGTTTAGGTTGGTTAAACAGAAAGAGGGTTTTGAGATGAAACTCTAGGCGCTTGAATCGCCTGATTCCGATAAACGAGCGAAAAGTTATACTAAAACGAAAAACAGATCGGAAATCGTGATCGAAAATAATCGCGAAAAATCCGAAAAAAGAAAAACTGATGAACAGGCTAACGAACGAACGTTCGCTGTCTGCGGTTAAACAATGAAAACCGTTCGTTAAAGCGAACGTACGGACGAATGTCCGCAAAATAAATAAACCGAAAAAAACTAAACCGATCTATTTAAAAAAACAACCGCGGGTTAAAAAATGATCGGTTTGCCGGGAAATACCGGCGGCGGCGGCTACCTCGGGTCCGGCGGGATTCCGGCGAGGCGCGGGACGGCGGCGGTGAGGGCGGGCGGGCGGCGGCTTCCTGCGGCGGCGGCGGAACGGCGACGACGACGTCGTTT
>NC_057802.1:385095674-385103776 GCF_018294505.1 Triticum aestivum | reverse complement strand
GTTAAAGGGGTCGGGGGGGCGTCCGACTTGGGGGAGGGGGCACCCCCGGGCGGCGGCGGCGGCGCTGACCCGGACTCCGGCGGGAGTCCGGCTCGGCCACGCTCGGGCGAGGCGGCACGGGCAGGTGGGCCGGCTGGGCCTTCGGCCCAGTTCGGTCCGCGGGCAATTTTTTTTAAACAATTCCGCCGAAACTTAAATAAATCCTAAAAAAATAAATGAAAATCTAAAAATGCCAAAACAAATTTTCTCTATCTTAATAAAATATTTAGAACAAGATGAACATTTATTTGGGCCTAAAATGAAATTTTGAAAAACGCATATTTTTCTAATTCAAATAAAACAGCGATAAAAATCCGAAATAAAACCTTATTTGATTTTATTATTAAATCCTCAATATATCTTTATTTTGGTAAAGTCATTTTATTCCCTCTCTCTTATTTTTATTATTGAAATAATTGAAGATAAAATAAATAAAATCAAATGATCCTATTTACAAAATTTGAGAAAGCCCAAATATGAAAATAACGAAATCCCCAACTCACTCCGTGGGTCCTTGAGTTGCGTGGAATTTCTAGGATCGCAAAACAAAATGCAGTAAAATATGTTATGCATGATGATCTAATGTATAACATTCCAAATTGAAAATTTGGGATGTTACAAACCTACCCCCTTAAGATGAATCTCGCCCTCAAGATTCGGGTTGGCTAGAAAATAGGTGAGGGTGGTCCTTCCGTAGATCTTCCTCTCGCTCCCAGGTGGCTTCATCCTCGGTATGGTGACTCCACTGAACTTTGCAAAACTTGATAACCTTACTGCGGGTGACTCTGCTGGCAAACTCAAGAATCTTAACCGGTTTCTCCTCGTAGGTCAGATTGCTATCCAACTGAATCGCTTCCAGGGGCACTGTATCTCTGAGTGGTATCTCAGCCATCTCTGCGTGGCACTTCTTCAACTGAGAAACATGGAACACATCATGAACTCCCGACAATCCTTCGGGCAATTCCAACTTGTAAGCAACTTCTCCCATACGCTCCAAAACTTTGTATGGTCCTACAAAACGTGGCGCTAACTTTCCCTTAACTCCAAAGCACTTCACTCCTCGAAGTGGTGATACTCGAAGATAAACTCTGTCTCCGACTTCGTAAACTGTCTCCTTGCATTTAGAGTCTGCATAGCTCTTCTGCCTGGTCTGGGCTACCTTGAGCCTATCGCGAATCAACTTCACCTTCTGTTCAGACTCTTTAATCAAATTTGGTCCAAACAACTGACGGTCTCCAACTTCATCCCACAACAACGGTGTCCTGCATCTCCTTCCGTACAAAGCTTCGAAAGGGGCCATCTTCAAACTGGATTGCTAGCTATTGTTGTAAGAGAACTCTGCATAAGGGAAATTGTCGTCCCAACTAGATCCATAATCAAGCGCACAAGCTCTCAGCATGTCCTCCAAAATCTGATTTACTCTCTCAGTCTGTCCGTCTGTTTGTGGATGAAAGGCTGTACTGAACTCTAGCCTGGAACCCAAAGTTTCGTGCAACTGATTCCAAAACTTTGAAGTAAACTGGGTTCCTCTATCTGATACAATGGTCCTCGGAACTCCATGCAGACATACGATCCTGGTCATGTATATCTTTGCCAACTTAGCACTGGTATAAGTGGTCTTTACTGGGATGAAATGAGCTAGCTTCGTCAAACGATCGACTACAACCCATATCGAGTCATAACCTGAATGAGTCCTGGGCAATCATGTGATAAAATCCATGCCTAGCTTATCCCACTTCCATTCGGGTATCGGCAATGGTTGTAGCAATCCTGCTGGCTTCTGATGCTCTTCCTTCACTCTCTGACATACATCACAAACTGCTACATACTCCGGAATATCCTTCTTCATTCCGGTCCACCAGAAACTATCCTTCAAATCCAGATACATCTTGGTATTTCCTGGGTGAATCGAATATGGTGAATCATGGGCCTCTTACAGAATCAACTTCCTGATCTCCGTATCATTGGGCACATAAACGCGGTCCTCAAACCATAAGGTATTGTGCTCATCCTCACGAAATCCCTTGGCTTTTCCTTTGCTCATCCTTTCCTTTATATCAGCAATCTCCTTGTCTGTCTTCTGAGCTTCTCTGATCTTATCCATCAAAGTAGACTGAATCTCCAATGCTGCTACAAAGCCTCTTGGAACTATTTCCAAACATAGTTCGCGAAGATCCTCTGCTAACTCCTTGGGTAACTCTCCAGTCATGAGGGTATTGACATGGCTCTTGCGGCTCAACGCATCAGCTACTACGTTAGCCTTCCCTGGGTGATAATGCAATCTCATATCATAATCCTTAATGAGCTCCAACCATCTCCTTTGCCTGAGATTCAACTCCTTCTGCGTGAAAATGTACTTCAAACTCTTGTGATCCGTGTACACCTCACAATGGTTTCCGATGAGAAAATGTCTCCACGTCTTCAACGCATGCAGTACGGCTGCTAACTCGAAATCATGTGTAGCATAATTCAACTCGTGGGGTTTAAGCTGTCGTGAGGCATATGACACAACTCTTCCCTCCTGCATTAGCACTGCTCCAAGTCCTCGACAAGAAGCGTCGCAATATACTTCATAATCCTTGTGTTGATCTGGCAGAATGAACACTGGCGCTGTAACTAAACAATTCTTCAACTCCTGGAAACTAGCCTCACATTCCTCTGTCCACTTGAACTTGGTGTCCTTCTTCAACAATTCCATCATAGGCTTTGCAA
Organism: Triticum aestivum; assembly: GCF_018294505.1. Taxonomy (NCBI): domain Eukaryota; kingdom Viridiplantae; phylum Streptophyta; class Magnoliopsida; order Poales; family Poaceae; genus Triticum; species Triticum aestivum. The sequence goes on along the minus strand of NC_057802.1, from coordinate 385,101,025 downwards.
TCTTCGAGAAATTCTCAATGAATCTCCGGTAGTATCCTGCGAGTCCAAGGAAACTCCGGATCTCTCCAACTGTCATGGGTGACTCCCAATTTGTCACAGTGTTAACCTTGGTGGGATCGACTGCTATTCCTTCTCCGGATATAACATGTCCAAGGAATCCAACTTCCTTTAACCAAAACTCGCACTTGCTGAACTTGGCATATAACTGATGTTCTCTGAGCTTTCCAAGTACCAAACGCAAATGCTCCTTATGCTCTTCTTCATTCTTTGAATAGACCAGAATATCATCAATGAACACTACGACGAACTTATCCAAAAACTCCATAAACACTTTGTTCATCATGTTCATGAAATAGGCAGGTGCGTTAGTCAGGCCAAATGACATAACGGTGTACTCATATAGCCCATACCTTGTGGTAAAAGCTGTCTTGGGTATATCCTGCTCTCAAATCTTCAACTGGTGGTATCCTGATAGCAAATCAATCTTGGAAAATACTTTAGCTCCTTGTAGTCAGTCAAACATATCATTGATCATCGACAGTGGGTACTTGTTCTTCATTGTTACTTCATTCAATCCACGATAATCAACAACCATCCTCAATGATCCATCTTTCTTCTCCACTAGAAGTACTGGTGATCCCCAAGGTGACGAACTTGGGCGAATATATCCTTTATCCAGTAACTCCTTAATCTGCTTCTTAATTTCTTCCAAATCCTTAGCGGGCATCGTGTACGGTCTCTTAGATATCGGCCCTGTGCCTGGCAAAAGCTCAATCAAAAACTCAATGTCTCTATTCGGTGGCATGCCTGGCAAATCCTCTGGAAATACGTCAGGGAAATCCTTTACCACTGGCACTTCCTCCTGTACAACTCCTGATAAGGAATTCACTTGAGTCCTCTTCGGCACATGCTGGGATACATACTTAATCCTTCTTCCTTTTGGGGTAGTAAGCAAGATCGTCTTACTGGCGCAATCGATGTTTCCTCCATACATCGATAGCCAATCCATTCCCAAAATCACATCCAAACCTTGCGACTCCAAAACTATTAGGTCTAAGGGAAAACATGCCTACCTATGGCCAATGGCATCTGAAAACATCCTTGGCTTGCCATATACTCTGCTCCTGGCGAGGTTACTAACATAGGTGTTCTAAGAACTTTGGTGGGTAACTTATACTTATCCACAAATCCCCTTGATATGTATGAATGTGATGCACCAGTATCAAAAACAACGATTGCAGTAAATGACGTAACCAAGAACTTACCTATTACTGCATCAGGCTGGGCTTCTACCTCCTCCACGTTAACGTGGTTCACCTGTCCCCTGTTGAAAGGGTTCGGCTTCTTCCCCGAGCTTCCATTGCCATTTCCATTTTTAGCTTCCGGACAATCACTGGCATAATGTCCAGTCTTCTGGCACTTGAAACAAGCAACGTGGCTTAGATCCCTCTTGGCTGGGGTTGATGGGTTGGTACGGTTCTGTCCGTTGCTTCCTCCGTTCCCATTGCCATTCTTGGGGCCACTATGATTGTGCGAGCTCCCTCCATTGTGATTGTGACCTCCGTGGTTATGCTGAAGGTGTCATCCCAAGTTCGGGGTAAAACGAGGCTTCTGATGAGCTCCTGTACTGTACTTTCCTTGTCCATACTTCCTCTTACGGCTCTCAATCTGCTGCTGCTTCCCTTCAATCATGAGAGCTCTATCTACCAACTCCTGGTAGTTGTTAAAAGTTGCCACCATCAACTGCATGCTCAACTCATCATTCAGTCCTTCCAGAAACTTCTCCTGCTTAGCTGCATCCGTAGCAACGTCATCTGGGGCATAACGTGCTAACTTACTGAAATCCTCCACGTATTGGCCAACGGTACGTCCTCCTTGGCGTAAGTTGTGAAACTCACGCTTCTTCATGGCCATAGCTCCTGCTGAAACATGGGTAGTACGGAAAGCTTGCTGAAACTGGTCCCATGTGACAGTGTCAATGGGGTGAGTGGTTGTGTAATTCTCCCACCATGATGCTGCGGGTCCATCAAGCTGATGTGCGGCAAAACGCACTCTCTCCGCATCTGTGCATCCCGCAGTGGTCAGCTCCCTTCCAACCTTGTGGAGCCAATCATCTGCAACAATCGGCTCGGTGCTACTAGAGAACACTGGCGGATTCAGCCTAAGAAAACGGGCTAAGTGATCAACAGGTGGTGGTGGTGGTGGGTTGTTGTTGTTGTTGTTGCCTTGGTTCTGAACTAGCACTTGCATCAGGGCATTCTGCTGCTGAATCAACTGAGTGATCTCCGGTGGGAAAACAAATCCGGTGTCGCGTCTCGGAGGCATCTGATGGGTTTAGAAAAGATGAGAAAATAGAATAGAATGAGGTCTAGAGGGAAAACACTACCCATATGCACATGAGACAAGCACAATCATATCACTCCAATCAATTCAAACAAGGCATACAATCGGTCTAACTCTCGTTACAAAGTGCTTGGACTATACTATATACATGGTGGAATACTACTACTAATTTGGTGGTCTACTACAAAAATTGATCGGTCAAAGACTCCATGATATCTGCTCCGGCTTCATCAACATAGTCATCATCGCTGGGATCCGAGTCGGTGTCGTCGATGATGAGGTAGTTCTCCGGGCAAGTAGAATCGTCATCTTCTCCTCCTGGTGCTGGGTCTCCCATGAATACTCCGATCTTCTTTATCAGGTCGTCATTCTTCTCCACTAGTGCAACGATTTCCTCCATATAATCCTCGCGTGTAGCCTTGAGTTCTTCTTCCAGCTCGATGATCCTTGTCTTTGCCTTCTTCAGATCTATCATGTCTGCGCACATCTGGTTCTCCTGGCGACGAATATGCTGGTTTAACTCCTGAATGAAAGCTGCAATAGATCTGTCCTTCCTGGTGCTGATCATCTCCCATTGCTCGTCTCGGCGCCCACAAATCTGATAGATAGTATCCTTGAGATCCTTGTGGTACACTTCTCCAATGCGTCCCATCGTGATGTGGGCTGCCATGCTCTTTCCTAGACTCCAGGTTGGTGCATCAAAGGAAAACTTTATGGGCTCAGTGATTGGCATGAACGTCCTTCCTGGAACTTGAACTTGAATCATCCAGCGCTCCTCTTCTGGTAGTGTGGCGTTGTAGGTCCTGGTGAAGCTTGGTATTCCGATGTTCATGTTCCTAGTAACTTCCTTCAAGTGTCGTCCAAAAGGTGTATCCTCATCCGGTTGCGCGAACTTGTTCCTTGCATCCGCCATCCTAAAAGAGTGGAAGAAAGGAGAGGAGTCTGAAATGAGAATAGAGTAGTGACCTAGGGCTTTAGCGTAGTGGTCGTGTCCTATAGTCAGCGTGTGCTCTGATACCATCTTTGTAGCGACCAGACCTCAAAAAGTCTAGTCTCTGTGCATCAGTGTCATCCCTGGATCGGTAATGCTGACACGCACAGTACTTGAAGGATTTATAATAGAGTAGCAATCACACACTTATTACATCGAATAGTCTCAAGAGAGAACTTATTACAATCAATATGGCTTAAGGCCATCTAAAAACAATAACAGCGGAAGGCTTGGAAGATAAAGTGAGTCCATCAACTCCAACGACATCACTGAGTATAAGACCACGACCTATGGCACCTTACTCGTCGTCTGAAAAGTCTGCAACATGAACGTTGCAGCCCGAAAATGGGTCAGCACATGGAATATGCTGGCAAAGTAACACATAGAGAGTAATGAACAGAATAATGCTATCACTACATGCATATTTGGTTGGTGGAAAGCTCTATGGTTACAGTTTTGCGAAAAGCCAATTTTTCCCTACAACAAAGGAATAAGTTTTATTTAACTATCATGGTGGTTGTTAAACATTGAGAAGGTACCTCCAACTCAATCCCAATTAAGAACGTGATTAACCCAATCAAATTAAATTAAGTAACATGATGATGAGATTCACATGATAATCCAAGAACTAGATACTCAAGATGTCCATAACCGGGGACACGGCTAACCATGATTAGTTTCTACACTCTGCAGAGGTTTGCGCACTTTTCCCCACAAGACTCGATCTCCTCCGTTTGATTTCTCGCACTACATGGTGTTTGAGAAACGGATGACCAAGACACAGTCTTTCAGAAACAATAACTCTTTACTCCGGGTGGACAGTTACACCTACTTTCCCCTACATCTGCTAGCCCACCACTGAAAAAGGTCTTGCAACATACTCAACTATGCTAGAGCCCATAATAACTTGTGGCTGCACACGGAAGTTTCTAGCATGAATAATCTCATGATCCCTTTGAGCCTGGGTGGCGGTCCATAGGATGATCAGACGGGTACTCCGGGATATCCAAAAATACAGGCAACACTGGGTTCTCCAGGTGCCTCAATCCACCCAGATGTGAATTAAAGTAACCACCTTAAGTTGAACCATTAATTTAACAATCTCACATCTGTCATGGAAAATTCACTCAAACCCAATCCACGTCTATGAGCATAGCATAGCAATATAAGCGAACGTAGAAGTAACTCCCAAAGGTTTGATAATAAACAAGGCAATAGGTACTACCTCATCTACTTCCCAAAACCCACATATTAATCAGATCCTAATCATGCAATTGTTTGAGGATTGATCTAATGCAATAAAACTGGGTGGTAAAGAGATATGATCAAGGTGTTACTTGCCTTGCTGATGATCCGTGAAACCTAGAGACTCGTAGTAGCACGCTTCGCACTCCGAGTACTCTATCGCAAACTAACAATACATACATAAGCAATCAAGCAAGGGCGCACGGGTAAAACTCAAAATAAGAGATCTAACGATAAAGTTCAGCTTAAGAACTCCGGTTTGCAAAAAGAATCAAATCGAACGAAGCAACGAAACTCAAACGGCGAAAGAAACAAGCTTCGTTTGCTAATCTGGACCTAAGTCAAATTTTACACTAGCAAAAACTTGCTTAGGTTGGTTAAACAAAAAGAGGGTTTCGAGATGAAACTCTAGGCGCTTGAATCGCCTGATTCCGATAAACGAGCGAAAAGTTATACTAAAACGAAAAACAGATCGGAAATCGCGATCGAAAATAATTGCGAAAAATCCGAAAAAAAGAAAAACTGACGAACAGGCTAACAAACGAACGTTCGCTGTCTGCGGTTAAACGACGAAAACTGTTCCTTAAAACGAACGTACGGACGAACGTCCGCGAAATAAAGAAATCGAAAAAAACTAAACCGATTTATTAAAAAAACAACCGCGGTTTTTTTTTAAAAACCGATCGGTTTTCCGGGAAAGACAGGCGCGGGATGGCGGCGGCTCCGGCGGCGGGCTCCGGCGGGGTCGGCGTCGGGCGGTGGGGCGGCGGTG
>NC_057802.1:385090643-385094974 GCF_018294505.1 Triticum aestivum | reverse complement strand
TTTTTAAAAAAGAATTCCGCTGAAACTTAAATAAATCCTAAAAAAATAAATAAAAATCTAAAAATGCCAAAACAAATTTTCTCCGTCTAAATAAAATATTTAGAAACAAGATGAACATTTATTTGGGCCTAAAATGAAAATTTGAAAAACGCATATTTTTCTAATTCAAATAAAATAGCGATAAAATCCGAAATAAAACCTTATTTGATTTTATTATTAAATCCTCAATATTTCTTTATTTTGGGAAAGTCATTTTATTCCCTCTCTCTTATTTTTATTATTGAAATAATTGAAGATAAAATAAATAAAATAAATAAAATCAAATGATCCTATTTTCAAAATTTGAGAAAACCCAAATATGAAAATAACGAAATCCCCAACTCTCTCCGTGGGTCCTTGAGTTGTGTGGAATTTCTAGGATCACAAAACAAATTGCAATAAAATATGTTATGCATGATGATCTAATGTATAACATTCCAAATTGAAAATTTGGGATGTTACATCCGGACTTAGCCGTTTTAACTGGTTTGGCTTCTATCCATTTGGTGAATTTATCCACCATGACCAATAGGTACTTTTTCTTATGGCTTCCTCCTTTAGGGGGTCCGACCATATCAAGCCCCCAGACCGTGAAGGGCCAAGTAATGGGGATTGCTCGGAGAGCAGTAGGTGGCAGATGGCTTTGGTTTGCAAAAAGCTGGCAACCGACGCAACGTTGGACAAGGTCCTGTGCGTCTGCTCGGGCCGTCGGCCAGTAAAAACCTGTACGGAAGGCCTTGCTTACAAGGGCCCGATCTGCGGCGTGGTGGCCGCCGAGTCCAGCATGAATTTCTGGCAAAAGTTGTCGCCGGTAACGCTTTTCTTATAAAGCTCTCCCTCGTGGACCTTGTAGGCTTTAGACCGCCGCACAATGCAACGTGCCTCGTTTGGGTCCTCAAGGAGTTCTTGCCTAGTTAGTTAGGCTAAGAAGGGTTCTGTCCACGGGGGGATGACAGCCATAATCACGTGGGCCGAAGGCGTTATTTCGGTGGCAGAGCCTCCGATTACGTCAGAGTGTTCAGTATTGTCACGCCCAATATGCGATACTATCCTAAAGAGACTCGAAGGTCCCACCAAGGATAGAACCGCATATTGACACGCTTTTGCAAGGTGGATATCATTACATCAACATTACATAATAGATGGGGATACATACAAGGCATACACATGCCGCAAGAATACATCAATACATCAGACATAAGATCAATCATCCGACTACGGATGAAACACAAACAGAAGCTCAAACGACATCCACCCTGCTAGCCCAGGCTGCCGACCTGGAACCTATCCCCTGATCGAAGAAGAAGCAGAAGAAGAAGTCCAACACAAGTAACTTCGCTCTCGCGTCATGATCATCGCAAAACCTGTACCTGCAACTGGTGTTGTAGTAATCTGTGAGCCACGACGACTCAGCAATCCCATTACCATGGGTATCAAGACTAGCAATGCTTAATGGGTAAGGAAGGGGTAAAGTGGTGAGGTTGCAGCAGCGACTAAGCAATGTATGGTGGCTAACTTACGCAAAAAAAAGAGCGAGAAGAGAAGCAAAGCAGCGGTCGTCAACTAGTAATGATCAAGAAGTGATCTTGAACTCCTACTTACGTCAAACATAACCCATAAACCGTGTTCACTTCCCGGACTCCGCCGAGAAGAGACCGTCACGGCTACACACGCGGTTGATGCGTTTTAATTAAGTCAAGTGTCAATTTCTCTACAACGGGATATTAACAAATTCCCATCTGCCACATAACCGCGGGCACGGCTCTCAAAAGTTTATACCCTGCAGGGGTGTCCCAACTTAGCCCATTATAAGCTCTCATGGTCAACGAAGGATATTCCTTCTCCCGGGAAGACCCGATCAGTCTCGGAATCCCGGTTACAAGGCATTTCGACAATGGTAAAACAAGACCAGCAAAGCCGCCCGATGTGTCGACAATCCCGATAGGAGTCGCACGTATCTCGTTCTCAGGACACACCAGATGAGCAATACGTCGGGTTGGCATAGACCCTGGTTGCCCAGGGGGCGCCGGACATCGCTCGGTTTGGACCAGCACTTAGACAAGCACTGGCCCGGGGGGAGGGGTAAAATAAAGATGACCCTCGGATGCGTGACTCCCAAGGGAAAAAGGCTAGGTGAGGCAAATGTAAAACCAAGGTTGGGCCTTGCTGGAAGAGTTTTATTCAAAGCAAACTGTCAAGGGGGTCCCATAAATCACCCAACCGCGTAAGGGACGCAAAATCAAGGAACATAACACCGGTATGACGGAAACTAGGGCGGCAAGAGTGGAACAAAACACCAGGCATAAGGCCAAGCCTTCCACCCTTTACCAAGTATATAGATGCATTAGTAATATAAGAGATATCGTGATATCCCAACATAATCATAATCCAACATGGAGCAATCTTCATCTTCACCTACAACTAGCAACGCTATAAGAGGGGCTGAGTAAAGCGGTAACATAGCCAAACAACGGTTTGCTAGGAAGGGTGACAAAGGTTAGAGGTTCATGGCAATTTGGGAGGCTTGAAGAGCAAGTGATAGGTAGCGCAGCATAGCGATAGAACGAAGCAACTAGCATAGCAATGATAGTAATGAGATCCAAAGTGACGGTCATCTTGCCTGAAATCCCGCTAGGAAGAAGAACGAGTCCATGAAGAAGATGAAGCCACGAAGACGACCAATCGTAGATGAACGAATCCTCACGGTCGCAACGAAACGAGAACTATCGAGAAGAAGCACACCACATGGTAAACACACCACACATGAACAAGGCATGATGCTCAATCAAGTATGATGCATGACAAGGCTACATGAATCTACTCATGACAAGAGATGGTGCATACAAGAACAACACATTAAAGCAAGTTTAAATGAGGCCGGAAACAACATATAACAATTCCGGTAAGTCCTCATATGCAAATTTCGAAATTGGTCCAGAACTGAATAATCCTTATGTTCAAGTTGTTAAACAGAAAGTTAAGATGCACCAAGATGATCTACACGAAATTCTAGTCAAGTTACATATAAAGTTCATTAGATTCGGAGCTACGGCCTAGAAGATATGAGCAAAACAAGTTAAACATGACATTGATGCAAAATGCATTCAAACATCAAGCAAACACCTCAAAACAAGGATGCAACACGGGAATATGAAACTACATGCAAAACTAAGCAAGTTTCATATAGAGCATGCTCAAAACGGAGCAACGGTGCAACACATACACTCCAAACAAGACATAGCAACAATCTGTCCAAAACAACAACTAGGCATCTAGCAAGCATCAAAACAATAAGCTACAGCAACTCAACATGCAAACAAAAGGCATGGACATGATATACAGGTAAAGCATTACAAAACATGAACACTGAGCTATCTACAGAAATCACTAGAACATGCTCAAAAGGACATGGCAAGATTACAACTAATAACAGTTTTACAGACTTAGCAGAAAATCACTGGACATGGCAGAAATAACATCAGGTTGCTAAGTTTAGAGCTATCAAACAACATGCTACAGGAACATATTATAGCAAACAAAGGCATGGCATGAATCTACTAATTGCATAGAACAGAAATCCCTTACCGATCACGAGCCAAAAAGGCACAGTAGATATGATGGCACCCAGGTAAACAGACTCAGACTTAGCAGAAATGGCCAAGTCACAGACGTCAGCAACATCATGGAGGCTACTTTGCATGCTTGTGCTAGTCACCACAGAGATCCTAAAAATACAAGACTAGCAGCACTGTAAAGATGGCATGATGTAGATCAAAACACATGTAGAGCTCATGCTCATAGGATGCACACACAAAATGCAATGAAAAAGACAAATCATCAAGTTCTGATAACAGGCAGCAGTTAACATCATATAGCACTCTTACAACAATGATTAGAGCATCAAGATAATCTCAAACAAGCATGGCACCATGGAATGAACTGAAAAGCATCTCATGGCGAACATTTCGATATATTATATGCATGAAACGGATCAGCACACATGAAGTTATGGCATGTAGAAAAGAGCACCAGAATGTACGATTTTCGGGACTTGGTGATGAAAACGACCTCGGGGAATCGGGACGGAGCGGTGCAGGACGAGAAGATCCGGGGACGGGGCGGCCGTTTGGATGGTTGACCTGGTGGATCTGGTCCACCTGACCAGATCCGGCGAGGACGGCAGCGCCGACGAGCGTCCGGCTAGGGGCTCTGGCGAGGGAGGACGGGCGGCGGAGGCGCGGGCGCCATGGCGGCGGACGGCGGCGCCCGAGGCGGCGGGGAGCGGACGGCGG
>NC_057802.1:385069852-385090064 GCF_018294505.1 Triticum aestivum | reverse complement strand
GCCCCGCCTGGGCCGCGGCGGCGTGGACGGTGCGGGAGGCCACGTGGCGGACGGGGAGTGGTTGAGAAAGCGGCGGCGGACATGTCCGGTGGTGGGGAAAGGTGTCCGGCGGCGCGGAGGGAAGAAGGTTAGGGTTTCATCCGCAATTTCGGGGGAGAATGGCATATTTATAGGTAGAGGGAGCTAGGAGAGTCCAAACGGGGTGCGGTTTTCGCTCACACGATCATGATCGAACGACCGAGAGCATGGAGGGGGTTTGGATGGGCTAGTGGGCTATGGTGAAGGGGTGCTGGGATGCAAAGAGAGAGGGGTTTCGGGCTACGCGGTTAAACGTTGGGGCATCAAGCGACCTCCAAATGGAACGAAATTTGACGGGCGGTCTGTCAGTGCTATACCAAGGCCACTCGGCAAATCTCGGCCCATTCCGAGAACGTTTTTCTCCCACTCACGAAACAAGGTGTGAGAGGGGCGACGGGCGCGTGTGGGAGTGTCGGATCGCGAAACGGACAACGGGGAAAAGGACCGGTTGCAAGTTTTGAAAGACATGCAAATGAAATGCAGATGATGACATGGCAAAATGCAACACGCAAGCAGCTGACAAGGCAAGGACGGCGAATAACTGGCACACACCTGACGCATCGGATCCGGGGCGTTACAACACTCCTCCACTAACAAGAGATCTCGTCCCGAGATCTTAGGACCGAGACGGAAGGACAAGGGGATGAGGTGAAATAAGAACAAAAGAGTGTGGATGAACAAAGTCAAGAACACTTGAGTAGGAAAGAGGAATGTTGAATGAGACAAGAAGCAAAAACTCAAGGAATAAGACTAAATTTGAAACCACTCCGGTTAGGACAAGATAGACAAGGAATAATAACGAAGGAATTTATGCAGCACTCCGGCTGAACAAGGAAAGAATAGAACATGAACTTGAGAAATGGAACGATACTTGACTTGAGGAACAACACAAAATCTCCGGAAGACTTGAAAGAGTGGAATTAGAAGAACGAGGAAGAAGATGACAACTTCTACCATGAATGAAAATGAAAGCAACCTTAGAAGGGATTACGGAGTTTTTGCTTCTTGTCTCCACCAATGAATGAAAATGAAAATGAACGAGGAAGAAGATGACAACTTCTACCATGCTTATTCTCTTCATTGAAAGAGTGAAAATAAGGATTACGTTATGCTTATTCTCCACCAATTAAATTGATGAGAAACAATGGATTTGCATACTACTTATTCACATTGGGAAAAAATATAGCACCATACTTGGGAAAAACTTCAAGAACAACCGGTAGGGTTGGAAATAACGAATGAATTGATATGATAACGACAGAAAGAATCTTGATCGAGCCATCGTAGGAATTGAAACGAATGACAACAAGAGAATGAATCACCGGAAAGAATTAGAAAAGCACGAAGATACTTGAGGGACTCTAGAGACAAGAGAACGAAGAGATCGCAAACCGATTAAAGAGCAAAGCACCGGAAGAATATGGAGACGAACGAAAAGGCATGAATATAGAATAATCGGAGAACGGATTTGAAAACTTAGAACGAAGAAAAATTCTGAAATGGAGGCCTCCGGATAATTGAGACGGAAAACAACTCCTGAGATACTCCGGATGGGTGAAAAGGATTGCACGACTGGAAACAATTTGAGCGGATAGCATCAAGCTAGCGACATGAATCTTCGGGAGCACGGACAAGATTTAAGGAAAAATTCTACTTCAGTTTTCAAATGTTGAGAATGACGACGAGAAAGAACACCAAAATTGTTGAGATACTCCGGGAGAATGAAAAGCGAAGAGGTTGAGCCAACAATGAAAATAATTTGAAATTCATCTTGGAAAGCGTCTAACTTATGAAATTCATACTTACATCAAACTTCGAAAAGGATTTGAGAATAGCTCCGGGAAATTAGAAGAGTCAGGTAAGATCCTGGGAAAAGACCTGCGGGTTAGGGCCCACTGAAGAGAAATCACCGTTGAAAAAGGATTGTTGAAGAGATAGATGATGCACCGGAACAACTAAAATATTTGAATGAGGTGACAACCTCGAATTAGTTCGAACGCAGACGAATCTCCTGAGATGTCTCCAACACTCTGGGATAATAGAATGGCGAAAGGAGGAACGAGCAAGGGGAAAACACTTTGGTCAAGGAAAAGAATACGACCAACACCGAAAAACTTGAATTGGATCCACCGGGAAAAGAAAAGAGAGGAACAATGATTAACTAGGTGAGAATACACCGGTTGAGACAATTGAGGAAATACTGAAGAGGCTCCGAACGAATGAAATTGATGCTCGAAAGAGACTCAGGCTCCGGGAATAAAAGGGTGGGAGGGCGGTAAAAAAACACAGGCAACTTGAACGAGGAATCGACGAATATCTTGAAGAGAAAAGCACCGGTTGAAATAATTGAGGAGAGAATGCAAAGACTTCGCACGAGTAGAATGGATACTCGATTAAGGACTCCAGTTCCGAGAAGAAAAAGGGTGGGCGGGTGGGAAAAATAAAACAACTGAGGGCAGAGAAACAACTTCGGAAGAGAAATAACCGAGGACTGATCTCGCAAAAGATGACGAGGATCGAAAACACTCAAAGAGAAATGCGCCGGATTGAAAAGGGGATGGACAACGAACGAAAACTAACCGCGAGATCCCTAAAAAAATTTGAAGGGGAAGAGGAATAGTGTTGAGGATATAGACCTTAGAGTCACCCGCCAAGAGGGGCCGGGTTACTCCAATGGCCATTACCAGAAGCCCGGAGCCAAGCTTGAAGACGGTGGGCCATAGATGGGCTTAAGACCCGGATACGGCTTAGGGCCCATAGTTACAATCGTTATTATGGTAGAACTTGTAGTGCAAGACAAGTATGATTGAGAGTCCGAGCCGGACACTCTTATGAGCCGGCCGGGACTCTCAGGGCTGCCGGGCGTCAGCCTCTCTATATAAAGGGACGACCCGGCAGCGGTTTAGGAACAAGAACAATCTCATCGAGAGCCGGGCATAGCAATTTAGATCCCTGGTGATCATAACCCTAATCAATACCACCTTAGACTGGACGTAGGCTTTTACCTTCACCGTAAGGGGCCGAACCAGTATAACCCTCGTGCTCCTTGTCCCGCATTAACCCCTTCAAGCTTCCTAGTTGCGATGGCTCCACGACTAAGTCCTAGCCCGAGGACATCTGCCGTGATAATTCCACGACAGTTGGCGCCCACCGTGGGGCCAGCGCACGGTGGATTTGAGTTCTTGAAGGGCAGCTTCGAAGGGCTCAAGGGATACGCTGTGGGCCGGATGACCAAGAGTCGTCGCGGCAAGCTCTACATCGACGATGCAAACTGGGGCCCCGACGCTGGCTCAATTGAGTACGGGTACCGGGTCCCCTTCGGTGGAATTCATGTCTTCATTGGCAAGATGGGTGAGCCGGGACCTGAGCCGGATCTCTGCGCCGATCTCATCGAAACGGCTCAGCGCGCACGACCCGCCCGGGCCCGGCCTGCCTTAAGGCGCGCTTTTGTGGGATGCATCCATGGAGGGCCCTCTGATCCAGCTGGGTCTGGTGATGAGACGGCCGCCGGCTCTGACGGCGAGTCGGCCACCGATGAGTCAAACTCGTTGTACCAACTTCAGGATGGCAGGCTCATGGGTTGTCCCGATGGTGACAGTATTCCGGACCTATTTGAGCTGCCAAGTCAGGTTGGAGTTTTTATGGCTGGAGCACAGCCTGTTCAGAACCCCGCTGCTGGAGCGGGAACCCCGGTGCCTTCGCCGGCTCAGGTGCTAATGGATCTCACGGACAAGATGACGGCCCTGTTAACCGCCACGGTTGACCCGGCGGATCAAGCTCGGCATGACGCAGAGGTGGCACAGTTAAAATTGGATCTAGTGAAGGCTAAAGAGGATCTTGCAGCGGAAGGGATCAGACTGGTTGCGGAGAGGGCGGCTCTCGATGCCCAAACCCAGCGGATCCAGGCGCAGTCCTTCCAACTCACGATGGATCAAAACGCGGCCAATGAGGTCCTGAGAAGGAGGCACCAAAAGGCCCAATCTCGTCTCCCTCCGGTTTACGATCCACGCAACCTCTTCAACACACCAGGTGCAGGGTCTAGTAACCCGCCAGGGATCATAGTGCCCGGGTCTGGACCCCTTATTCAGCCACGAGTGATGGGGCCTCCCCAGGTGCCCCCTGCCCCGCCTCAGTATGTGCCAATACCCCCGGGTCATTATAATAACCCGCTGGAGAACATGGTCGCTGCGGCAGCTCGGCTGGCGGCTCTACCAGTTGACGGCGACTCTCCGACGGCTATCGAAACCCGCTGGGTCAGGGAACTCCTTCAGACAGCACTGGCACAGCAAGAGGCGTACTCCTATAGCCGGGACAGGATCCACTCGACCCCTCGTCCAGGCCAGAGCCCGAGTTACAATCGGCACATGGTCTCAGCAACCGGCTCAAGCAACGTCCAACGCCATGACCCGCCTCCTGGCCATGGCCCGGCTCATAATGGAGCCTTTTACGCAGCAGACCAAGCGCGGCAAGAGGCGGAGCAAGTACCTCAATTGACGGCTTACCAGACCCCCCCGGCTTATCCGACAACTTCCATTGATGTGGGTATCCCTACCAGGACCGGGGGTGTCCCTTGCTTAGTGCCAGCTATCCGTAATGAACGTCTACCTAAGGACTTCAAGGGCCCTAGGAAGGTGCCTAACTACACAGCTGAATTACAACCCGCAGCTTGGATCGAGAGTTATGAGATGGCTATGGAGCTACTGGAGGTCAGTGAGGCGGCCATGGCCAAATATTTTACCATGATGTTGGATGGGACTGCCCGCACTTGGTTGAAAGGGCTACCACCGAATTCCATTGGGTCTTGGGCTGAGCTGAAAGCCCGGTTCATCCAAAATTTCAAAGATACCTGTAGGCAGTCTATGTCAAGTGTGGATTTGACTAACTGTAAGCAGCAGGAGGGTGAGTCTACGACACATTGGGTTCGCTGGGTCAAGGAGATCATACACTCGTCAGATAAGATGGATGCCGGCTCAGCGGTTTTAATGCTGGAGCAGAATTGTCGTTTTGTGCCCCTGAAGATGAAACTCGGGCGGCTTAAGCGCGACTGCAGTGATATGGGTACACTAATGGCAGCTCTTGTCAAGTATGCCGATTCTGATGGTACCAAGGATCCCCCTTCAGATGATGAAAGGGCAGGGAAGGGAAAGAAGAACGACAATGGCAAGGGTCCTCAGTTTAACCCGGGGAACCAAGGAGGAGGCAAGCGCAAGGCAGATGGCAGCCTAGAGTTTGTGGCCAACGCCAGCGCACAAGGCAATAACCAGCGACGCAAGGGGAGGCCCCCTCCCCGAGGCGGCGGGTCAGGACCTTCACTGGAGCAGCTGTTGAATGAGCCTTGTCCGAGGCACGGCTCTAGAGAGAAGCCAGCGACTCATCTATGGAAGGATTGTGCAATCGTGAAGGCCTTTAAGAAATACAATGGCCCGGGCGGCGGCTCAGGCGCCGGCGGCTTTCATGGCCCGGGTGGCGGCTCAAATTCCGGTCCTCAGAACGGTCAAGGGGGCTTTAATCAACAGTCTGGCCAGGGTCATCAACAGCAGCAGGGGGTTATCAGACCAATCCAAAGCAGCTTAACGGTGGACAGTATCATGTGTTCACCACTAGTTTGTGCAAGCGAGATCAGAAGCTTCACAAGAGGGCTGTGAACGCTGTTGAGCCGGCGGTTCCACGCTACTTGCGGTGGTCTGAACAGCCTATAGTATGGAGCAGGGAGGATCACCCTCCCCGGGTGGATAACCCGGGCCACTTGGCATTAGTGGTGGCCCCACAAGTGGGAGGATATAAGTTCACAAAGGTACTCATGGACGGAGGCAGCAGCATCAACATCCTCTATTATGAGACTTTCCGCCGTATGGGGTTGGTTGATAAGAACCTCAGCCAGTCAAACACTATCTTTCATGGCGTAGTACCTGGTAAGTCGGCTGATCCAGTCGGCAAGATCGAATTGGAAGTGGCCTTTGGTGATGAGAACAACTACAGGGTGGAGAAATTGACCTTTGAGGTGGTCAAGATAAGAAGTCCATACCATGCTATATTTGGACGGCCGGCATACGCCAAGTTCATGGCACGGCCGTGTTATGTGTATTTACAGCTCAAGATGCCGGGTCACAATGGGACCATTACGGTTCACGGCAGCCGGAAAGTGGCTCTGGAGTGTGAGGAAGGCGATGCAGCTTATGCAGAATCCGTGTGTGCTACAGAGGAGTTGAAGTTTTACAAGGACAATGTTGACCCAACGGATATGACCTCTCTGAAAAAGCCAACTACAGAACAAGAGCCGGCAATGAAATTTAAATCAGCCGATGAGACTAAACTTGTTGATTTTGTTCCAGGTGACTCATCTCAGCAGTTTAGCATCAGTGCAAATCTGGATCCAAAATAGGAAAGCGCGCTCATCGAGTTCATCCGTGAGAATAGGGACATCTTCGCATGGAAACCTTCTGACATGCCAGGTGTAGCTACAGAACTCGCTGAGCATACTCTCAATGTTGATCCTAAATTTAAGCCGGTCAGACAGTTCCTTCGGCGGTTTAATGAAGAGAGACGGAAAGCTATTGGTGAAGAGATGGCCCGGCTCTTGGCGGCCGGGTTTATTGTGGAAGTCTTCCACCCAGAGTGGTTAGCCAACCCGGTGCTTGTACTCAAGAAGAATGGCACCTGGCAGATGTGTGTGGACTACACGGACTTAAATAAGGCGTGCCCGGCTGATCCTTTTGCCCTTCCCCGTATTGATCAAATTATTGATGCTACGGCCGGTTGTGCGCACTTAAGTTTCCTGGATGCCTATTCCGGATATCATCAGATTAAAATGGCAGTTAAGGACCAGGAGAAGACGGCGTTCATCACTCCCTTTGGAGCCTTCTGCTATGTATCCATGCCCTTTGGGCTCAAGTGTGCACAGGCGACTTATCAGCGTTGTGTACAGAACTGTCTTCATAAATAGATTGGGCGCAATGTTCACGCTTACGTGGACGATATTGTGGTTAAATCCATAAAAGAGGAAACCCTGATAGATGATTTAAGGGAAACCTTTGATAATCTCCGGGTCTATAAGATGATGCTTAACCCGGCCAAGTGTGTCTTTGGTGTTCTTGCAGGCAAACTCTTGGGCTTCTTGGTTTCTGACAGAGGCATTGAGGCTAACCCGGAGAAGATCAAGGCCATCACCTCCCTGGCTAAGCCGGCGTGTATAAATGACGTTCAGCGCTTGGCGGGTCGCATTGCTGCTTTAAGCCGCTTTATAAGCCGTTTGGGTGAGAAGGCCATGCCCTTATATCAGTTGATGAAGAAGACTGATAACTTTGTCTGGAATGATGCAGCTAATACCGCCTTTGAGGATTTGAAGAAGCAGCTGGCAGAGCCCCCAGTTCTTGCTGCTCCGGTTGATAAGGAGCCCTTGCTACTGTATGTGGCAGCAAACGCACGAGCCATCAATGTGGCTATTGTGGTAGAGCGCAAGGAGGCGGGTAAGTAACATCCGGTTCAGCGGCCGGTTTATTATGTCAGCGAAGTGCTCATTGAGTCCAAGCAACGGTACCCGCATTGGCAGAAGCTTGTGTATGGTGTGTTCATGGCAAGCCGGAAACTTAAGCATTATTTTTAGGGTCATCTCATCACTGTGGTCAGCTCTGCCCCCCTTGGTGACATCATCCAAAACAGAGAGGCCACAGGGAGAATTGCTAAGTGGGCTATAGAACTTGGACCTCATGGTCTCAAATATGTGCCACACACTACTGTTAAATCTCAGGCCTTGGTGGATTTCATCAATGATTGGACAGAGTCACAGGTGCCTGAGCAGAAGCCGGATAACACATATTGGACTATTCACTTCGATGGGTCCAGGCAGTTGGAGGGTTCGGGGGCTGGTGTTGTGTTGGCTTCCCCTAAAGGTGACAAGTTCCATTATGTGCTACAGTTGATGTTTCCTTGCACTAACAATGCGGCTGAGTACGAGGCCTTGCTCCACGGTCTTCGGATGGCTAAGGAAATGAGCTTGAGCCAGGGTAAGATGCTTCGGTGACTCAGACTTGGTGGCTCAACAAGTATCAGGCAAGTGGGACTCTAAGGACCCGCTCATGGCGGCTTATCGCCGCGAAGTTGATGCCATTGCTGGGCACTTTTAGGGCTACCAAGTAGAGCACGTTGATCGCAGGAAGAACGAGGCGGCTGATGCCTTAAGACGGCTAGGCTCTCAGCGAAAGCCGGTGCCGCCTAACACTTTCCTGGATGTTCTGTATAGCCCTTCGGTTAAGTTACCTACAGAGGAAGACTTGGCTATCCCTGACCCGGAGGCACTACTGGTGGCGGCTCTCCATATTATACCAGACTGGACAATGCCATATCTGGCTTACATGACCCGGGGCGAGTTGCCTGAGGATGAAACTTTGGCCAGGCAAATAACCCGGCGGGCCAAGTCGATGATTGTTATCGATGGCGAGTTACATCATCGAAGTGTTACAGGAGCGTTTTAGCATTGTGTCTCCCCTGAGGAAGGTCAAGAGATCTTGCGTGAGATCCATGAAGGGGATTGTGGCCATCACGCCGGCTCAAAGTCTCTTGTGGCCAAGGCTTTTCGTCATGGTTTTTATTGGTTGACGGCTCATGCTGATGCAGAGGACTTGGTCAGTAAATGTGATGGTTGCCAGAGGTTCTCACGACGGGTTCATGTGCCGGCTCAGGAGCTGAGGATGATCCCAATCACTTGGCCCTTTGCGGTCTGGGGGCTCGATATGGTTGGGCCTTTTAAAAGTTCCAAGGATAAGAAGACCCACCTCTTGGTGGCAGTTGATAAGTTCACAAAGTGGGTGGAAGCTGAGCCAGTTAGCAAGTGCGATGCAGCCACGTCGGTTCAATTTATGAAAAAGGTGATTTTCCGCTTCGGCTTTCCACACAGCATCATAACTGACAATGGCACCAATCTCTCCAAAGGCGCTATGGAAGAGTTTTGTCAACGAGAGCATATCCGACTTGATGTTTCCTCAGTAGCTCATCCTCAATCCAATGGTCAAGCTGAGAGAGCTAACCAGGAGATTCTGAAGGGCATCAAGCCCCGGCTTTTGGTCCCTTTGCAACGGATGCCGGGTTGTTGGGTGGAGGAGTTGCCCTTCGTTTTATGGAGTATCAACACTACTCCTAACAGGTCTACAGGCTTCACGCCTTTCTTCATGGTTTATGGAGTAGAAGCAGTCCTCCCCAGTGACATCCGTCACGACTCACCTCGCGTGGCGGCTTATGTTGAGACGCATAATGAACAGGCGCGCCAGGATGCTCTTGACTTGTTGGACGAACAACGTGATGTGGCAGCAGCCCGTTCAGCGATTTACCAACAAGACCTGCGCCGTTATCATAGCCGTCGGGTCAAATCCCGGGTCTTCCAGGAAGGCGACCTTGTGCTCCGGATCATCCAGGATCAAACAGATGCACACAAGTTATCCCCGCCTTGGGAAGGGCCCTTTGTGGTCAGCAAGAACTTGCACAACGGGTCATATTACCTCATTGACGTTCGGGAGCACAAAGATTCACGTAAGTCGGAGGAGGAGACCCGTCGGCCATGGAACATAGCTCAGCTTCGGCCTTACTACACTTGAGCCACCTGCTCTCGTGGTGTACATATTTCTCCCAGACATGTATATATTATGATAAAGCAATAAAGCAGGACCTCTGTCCTATTTTCTCCTCCAAATATGCACGTGTTGTTTTTATTACAAGATTACATGATGGCTTAAAGGAAGATCCGGCTTATGATCGTATTCGAATCGAGCTGTAAGCAGTAAAGTCACTTGGGGGCTTCCTGTTCAAACATGGGTCGTATTCGAACCAAAGAGAACATAGCTGTCGATAGCCATTTGATTGGCAAAATGCCGAGCTCATTGGGAGGTCACCTTTGGTCACATTTGAATCATAGTTTAACCCCTCTGAGAACCGACGTGGATCGTATTCGAATCAGCGTCGTTAAACAATTTCTTAAAATCACTTGGGGGCTTCCTGTTCAAACATGGGTCGTATTCGAACCAAAGAGAACATAGCTGTCGGTACCCTCTTGATTGGCATCGCCACACCCACTGGGGGCTATATGATCGTATCCGAATCTTAGCTTAAACCCCTTTGGGCCGGGTCTCTGGTCATATTCGAACCGGAAGCCCCTAAGTTCTTCTGCTTTATCACAAGTTTACTCTGATTATGTCAAGATGTGTACGGCCGGGTCTCACTTTGCCGGCTTAAAATGTTAGTTGAGCACCATGGGTGTCATTAAAACAAGTGACTCACAATTGAGGTACCAACCTTGTTACACGGGTTATTTAACCCGGAAGTATGCTACAGGCTGCTAAGTGTGTTATCATGGCTGTCTTCAGGATACTACTGAGGGACAATCTTTTTTGATTCGTATTCCGGGTTATCCATCCAAAACACCTGATTCTCAGGGCGGTAAGCCGCCTCGAGACTTGTGATTTGCCTTTCTGTGCAGGATACTTAAAGGCACCTCTTTCAGGTTGAGCAAAACAGAGGGATAATTATGACCCGGAGAAACATCAAAGAGACAACTTCAAAAGATCTTGGCATTCAATATGTGCACGATGGCACGGCAGAGATAGACCGTTGCACCTACTTTATTACAACATTCATCAAATCTAACAAGGGTGGAGCATTGTTTGGTAAACCGACAGCCGAGTTACGATGCCCGCTGGGTGGAAGTCTCCGGCTCGTTCCTGTCCTCTCCTCCGGCTGATCCCAAGACCTGGAAGGTTGCTGACTTCCAGTCGATGCCGCTGAGAGCCTCGAACCGGGCTTCCTCGTCAATTAACCCCGGCCGGGTCAATCTCCGGAGCGAAGGTGTGCTGACGAGCCGGCAGGATCAGGTTGAGGGCTTCATAGCGAGGGGTTGGAATCCTCTGATTCTCCACGTCATAACCCGGCTGGTACTTGGTCAGATCTGTGTCATTCCCGGTGAGGGTGGCCACCGGGCGTACAGCCTTCACGCACGCTGCGAAGTCCTTCTGATCGAAAGCTGAGCCGTCTTCCTTCAGGCTTGGATAGCCAAGGGCAATGTCTGCCAGGTCTAACTCCGGCAGGAATGCCTTGGCCCGGCTCAGCGTGGCGATCGCTCCGGCTCTCGCAGAAGCCCGTCGCAGCTCTTGGATCTGCTGAGGCAGAACGGCGAGCCGGCGCAGGACTTCTGCCAGGTGAGTCGGCACCTCGTTGGAGAGGGCCACCACAGCTAAGGCACGCTGTGACCCAGTGTAGAGCTGCTCCACCAGGGTATACACGGCCTTTAGCTTGGTGACCACGCTCTGGTTGAGGTTGGCACTTCTGGGACCTATTTAACAGAATCAAGTAAGTCGGCGACAAGGATGAATCATGAGATATGAACATTCTAACATTGATGAAAGCCGGTGAGGCGACTTACCGAAGATGGCGGCCACCATTTGGGAAACCTGGCGCTTTAGGCCGGAGAGCTCGGCGGTCTTCTCAGAGAGAGTCTTCTCCGCCTGTTCCGCCCGGGTCACCAGTGCGGCCTTCTCTTCAGCCCAGGCCTTCCGCTCAGCATCGAATTCTGTCTTCAGCTTCTCTTGAGCGGCGATGCTGGAGACAAACTTGGCGTTTGCCTTCCGGGTCTCCATCTCCTGCGTCTTCAGCCGGCTCTTGAGATCCGCAAGGTCCGACTCTAGCTTCTTGCCAACAGCCTGAATAAATTTCCGGGTTATTAACAGTCATTATATAAGTCCCAAGCGTTTTCCAAGCAAAGACACTTGGCACTTGGGGGCTAATGCATATTGAACGTATCTATCTGCATACAGCCGGCTCAATTGAGTAAGCCGGAACCTAAGTCTACAACATATTCACGTCATAAGTCGTCGACTTGGGGGCTAGCATGGCAAAGGTAACTATGCAATAAGTAGGAAGATAGCAGAAGGATACCTCAGATTTTTGCTGGATCTGGTTTACTATGGCGACCTCGGCGTCTCGGCTCTTGTGTACTTGGCTGATGTAGCCAGAGATGAGTTCTCCAATGCTCAGGTTGCTGTAGTTGGAGAGGTCCAGGTTCGCCCGGTGGGGCTGCAGCAACTCCCCCTTAGCGGAGTGGCCAACACGGTCGGTCTCCCCGGCTCAACATACTCCGTCCGGGTGATTACCACGTCCGGGTCGTCTGCTGGAGGAGCTGAGCCGGAGGCCTCCGGGTTAACCGAAGCTTTGGTCGTTGCCTTGGTAGTTGGGGCGGGGGCTTCAGGTGCCGTGTCCATTGGAGTGGTAGCTTCGGGGGCGGAGGCAGCTGGCGGTTCTTGGACTGTCACCGCCGGTTCAGGCAGATCCGGCACTCCGGCCGACTTGGTTTTCTTCACCCTCTTGGTGAGCTTTGCCTGGGCACTGAAAGAACAACAAAGGTTGGTACAAAGAATATGAATAAAGATCCAAACAACATAAGATGATTGTTGTTACCCGGGCGCGGTCCTGAAAGCCGGCAGATTTGACTGCATGGAGTCACCCGAAGACGGGGAGGTCTCCTGGTAATTGGAGTCAGAAGAGTTGAGTGGCTGACAGATAACACCCGCCAACGGGTGAAAAGGGTACAAGTGGGAAATAACCTCAGTTCGGCGTTTCCTTGTTGCGTCGGGTAACCCGGCGGAGAGGTCGGTGTCCTTGTTGGTCCGGGTGTGACGCCGGCTTTCGTGAACCTGTCGCTTCAAAAGAAATTGATGGTCTTGATGAGCTAAAGGATGTGAAAAGCTTACTTTCCGGGTTACCCTTCAGGTTTTCAGCTGTGGCAAGGGCTCCGAGTCGGAGGAAAGTGATATTACCTCTTCAACCACCGGGTTACTTGCGCCGGTGTCATCCTGTCAATGAGTAAGTATCGATAAGGTGGACAGCGACAAACAGTGAATATAGTAAAGACTTAAATGCTCAGGAGTTACCTCTGACTCGGAGATGTCGCTTAATTGCATCAGCTCCGAAGCAGTAGGCCTGCTTCCTTTTTTGCGAGGGGCGGCTTTCTTCGCCTTCCTGGCTTTCTTGGCCGCCTCATGGTCATATTTGACCCGCCAGAACTTATCATCAGCCTAAAAAATACAATGACAGATTTTTAAAACGGTTCAGATGAAGGTTATATGCAGACGAAGATAAAAAGTTAAAGTCAGCGGCTTACCGCTGGGGCTGGATTGGTCTTGCAGAAGGGGGCTAACCCGGTCCTTCCGCAGTCTGCCAGGCTCTCGTTTAAGAGAGCCTTGGTCTCCTCCTCTGCAATGTCTTCTGGAAGATCATTGCGGCTGTGCCTCTGAGGGTCATCTTTTCGCCCTGTGTACTCACACATTAAGCCGGGGCGGCGGCTCAATGGGATCACCCGCCAGGAGATCCAGACCCGGACCAGGTCAATTCCGTTCAGACCGTTGCCTAGGAGGGCCTTGATTTTGTTGATAGTAGGAAGCAGAGGCTGGCGCTCCGCTTGAGTCAGCTTGTCCGACAGTGGGTGAGTCGGCTCCAGACGTGTTGGGCGAAAGCCGGGCAGCGGGCTTTCATCAGCCGGGGACGTATCTTGGCAGTAAAACCAAGTCATGTTCCAGTCCTTAGGGTGGCTCGGCGGCTCTGCGTAAGGGAAAAGACAGTCCCTACGCCGCTGGATGGAAATGCCACCTAACTCCAGACTTGGTCCGTTGGCGCACTCATTCTGGCGGTTTAAATAAAAAAGCTCTCTGAAGAGCAGCAGACTAGGGTCTTCTCCAAGGTAAACCTCGCAGAAGACTTGGAAATTGCAAATGTTGGACACTGAGTTGGGGCCTATATCTTGAGGCCGCAAGTCGAAGAAGTTGAGCACGTCCCTAAAAAACTTTGAGCCGGGCGGTGCGAAGCCCCGGCTCATATGATCTGCGAAAATCACTACCTCCCCGTCCTGTGGTTGTGGTCTCTCTTCTGACGGGTCAGGGGCACGGTAGGACATGATTTCCTTCTTAGGCAGATATCCGGACTTAACAAAATTGGCTAGGGTCTCATTGGTGACGTTGGACCTCATCCAGTTGCAAGTGATGGGAGCCTTAGGAGGCATGGTGAAAGTTGGCAGTCTATGACAAAAAGGAAAAATGTCCGGGTTAATTATAAGCTGGAGATCTATAGTTCTAAACTAAGGTGGCGGCTTATGAAGGGGACTAATGATATATACTCAGGTACAGTGGGTTATTTAAGCCACAGGGGCATTCAGAGTAAGTTGGTTGTCTACGGCCTTACCACAGTTAAGCCGGAAGATTTCATGAAGCATAGTTTTCTTTAAGCCGGAGGATTCTACGGCGAGTGGTTTCTTTAAACCGGAATTATAAGCCGCCAAGATTCAATGGTTGCAGTTTTTACTAATTGTGGTAAAACAAGTTTCATATATTGCTGTAACTTTTTTGGATCAAAATGGTCGGTCCAAAGAAAATTTTCTAGACCTAAAATACGGACGCAGGGGAGTTCTTGAGCTCGAAGGAGGTTTTTATGCAGTAGAAAGAGGTTTGTTTGCATGTGAAATGGGTGCCAAACGACTACCGCAGTAAGTCTATACAGATCTAAGATCAACAGGAGCAGTAAGCAAGAAAGCTACCGAACTTGCGGGCAATGGTGACGAACACGAAGAACGTGGATGAACCCTACTGCAGATCTACTCTACGGGATAGTGAGAACTTACCGGAGCTGAAGAGGTGCGGAGTCGCCGCCGTTTATCTGGTCCGAGTCAGGGTGATGCAGCGGCCAAGGTTGACGAAGACCGGAGGCGAGACGACGGCGGCGAAGTGCGAGCTCAGGGGGAGAGGCAGCGGCGCGAGGAGGAAGAAGAGTGGCAGAGAAGCCCGTCGGGCCTGCCTATTTATAAGGCAAGGTAATAAGTGGGCGCGAGATTCAAGGAGACCACGGCGTGGTTATCTCCCCGCCACAGTGCCTCGATTTTCGGGATGACAGTAAAAGCAAAGATCCGTTGCGGATCTGGTGGAGTAAAAAAACGGGCTTAATGGAAGATGACGTCATGGCGGATTATCCGGAGACCAGAGGATGACGTCACGCCGGGTTATGGCCTTCACATGAATGGTAAGCCGGAGATTTTTTCTGTCGGCAGAGTTGAAGATTGACATGAGCCGGCTCGAATCAATCTGGGGCCTAATGTTGAGGATATAGACCTTAGAGTCACCCGCCAAGAGGGGCCGGGTTACTCCAATGGCCATTACCAGAAGCCCGGAGCCAAGCTTGAAGACGGTGGGCCAGAGATGGGCTTAAGACCCGGATATGGCTTAGGGCCCATAGTTACAATCGTTATTATGGTAGAACTTGTAGTGCAAGACAAGTATGATTGAGAGTCCGAGCCGGACACTCTTATGAGCCGGCCGGGACTCTCAGGGCTGCTGGGCGTCAGCCTCTCTGTATAAAGGCACGACCCGGCAGCGGTTTAGGAACAAGAACAATCTCATTGAGAGCCGGGCATAGCAGTTTAGGTCCCTGGTGATCATAAACCTAATCAATACCACCTCAGACTGGACGTAGGCTTTTACCTTCACCGTAAGGGGCCGAACCAGTATAACCCTCGTGCTCCTTGTCCCGCATTAACCCCTTCAAGCTTCCTAGTTGCGATGGCTCCACGACTAAGTCCTAGCCCGAGGACATCTGCCGTGATAATTCCACGACAAATAGTTCAAAACACCTACGTCAAGATTTCTCACCAGAGCGACGAAGGGGTAGAGGAGTAAAAAGAATTCCTACTCTCCGATATAACTAGACTCCGAAAAAGTTTTCTTCTAGACTCAACAACGGCCAAACTACACGATCAAACAAGGGGGGCTCCTAGGGTCGGTCAAGGCTCTGATACAAACTTGTCACTCCCAATATGCGATACTATCCTAAAGAGACTGGAAGGTCCCACCAAATATAGAACTGCATATTGACACGCTTTTGTAAGGTGGATATCATTACATCAACATTACATAGCGATAAAATCCGAAATAAAACCTTATTTGATTTTATTATTAAATCCTCAATATTTCTTTATTTTGGGAAAGTCATTTTATTCCCTCTCTCTTATTTTTATTATTGAAATAATTGAAGATAAAATAAATAAAATAAATAAAATAAATAAAATAAATAAAATCAAATGATCCTATTTTCAAAATTTGAGAAAACCCAAATATGAAAATAACGAAATCCCCAACTCTCTCCGTGGGTCCTTGAGTTGTGTGGAATTTCTAGGATCGCAAAACAAATTGCAATAAAATATGTTATGCATGATGATCTAATGTATAACATTCCAAATTGAAAATTTGGGATGTTACATCCGGACTTAGCCGTTTTAACTGGTTTGGCTTCTATCCATTTGGTGAATTTATCCACCATGACCAATAGGTACTTTTTCTTATGGCTTCCTCCTTTAGGGGGTCCGACCATATCAAGCCCCCAGACCGTGAAGGGCCAAGTAATGGGGATTGCTCGGAGAGCAGTAGGTGGCAGATGGCTTTGGTTTGGAAAAAGCTGGCAACCGACGCAACGTTGGACAAGGTCCTGTGCGTCTGCTCGGGCCGTCGGCCAGTAAAAACCTGTACGGAAGGCCTTGCTTACAAGGGCCCGATCTGCGGCGTGGTGGCCGCCGAGTCCAGCATGAATTTCTGGCAAAAGTTGTCGTCCGTCCTCTTTGGAGATGCACCTTTGAAGTACTCCGGTAACGCTTTTCTTATAAAGCTCTCCCTCGTGGACCTTGTAGGCTTTAGACCGCCGCACAATGCAACGTGCCTCGTTTGGGTCCTCAAGGAGTTCTTGCCTAGTTAGTTAGGCTAAGAAGGGTTCTGTCCACGGGGGGATGACAGCCATAATCACGTGGGCCGAAGGCGTTATTTCGGTGGCAGAGCCTCCGATTACGTCAGAGTGTTCGGTATTGTCACGCCCAATATGCGATACTATCCTAAAGAGACTCGAAGGTCCCACCAAGGATAGAACCGCATATTGACACGCTTTTGCAAGGTGGATATCATTACATCAACATTACATAATAGATGGGGATACATACAAGGCATACACATGCCGCAAGAATACATCAATACATCAGACATAAGATCAATCATCCGACTACGGATGAAACACAAACAGAAGCTCAAACGACATCCACCCTGCTAGCCCAGGCTGCCGACCTGGAACCTATCCCCTGATCGAAGAAGAAGCAGAAGAAGAAGTCCAACACAAGTAACTTCGCTCTCGCGTCATGATCATCGCAAAACCTGTACCTGCAACTGGTGTTGTAGTAATCTGTGAGCCACGACGACTCAGCAATCCCATTACCGTGGGTATCAAGACTAGCAATGCTTAATGGGTAAGGAAGGGGTAAAGTGGTGAGGTTGCAGCAGCGACTAAGCAATGTATGGTGGCTAACTTACGCAAAAAAAAGAGCGAGAAGAGAAGCAAAGCAGCGGTCGTCAACTAGTAATGATCAAGAAGTGATCTTGAACTCCTACTTACGTCAAACATAACCCATAAACCGTGTTCACTTCCCGGACTCCGCCGAGAAGAGACCGTCACGGCTACACACGCGGTTGATGCGTTTTAATTAAGTCAAGTGTCAAGTTCTCTACAACGGGATATTAACAAATTCCCATCTGCCACATAACCGCGGGCACGGCTCTCGAAAGTTTATACCCTGCAGGGGTGTCCCAACTTAGCCCATTATAAGCTCTCATGGTCAACGAAGGATATTCCTTCTCCCGGGAAGACCCGATCAGTCTCGGAATCCCGGTTACAAGGCATTTCGACAATGGTAAAACAAGACCAGCAAAGCCGCCCGATGTGTCGACAATCCCGACAGGAGTCGCACGTATCTCGTTCTCAGGACACACCAGATGAGCAATACGTCGGGTTGGCATAGACCCTGGTTGCCCAGGGGGCGCCGGACATCGCTCGGTTTGGACCAGCAATTAGACAAGCACTGGCCCGGGGGGAGGGGGTAAAATAAAGATGACCCTCGGATGCGTGACTCCCAAGGGAAAAAGGCTAGGTGAGGCAAATGTAAAACCAAGGTTGGGCCTTGCTGGAAGAGTTTTATTCAAAGCAAACTGTCAAGGGGGTCCCATAAATCACCCAACCGTGTAAGGGACGCAAAATCAAGGAACATAACACCGGTATGACGGAAACTAGGGCGGCAAGAGTGGAACAAAACACCAGGCATAAGGCCAAGCCTTCCACCCTTTACCAAGTATATAGATGCATTAGTAATATAAGAGATATCGTGATATCCCAACATAATCATAATCCAACATGGAGCAATCTTCATCTTCACCTACAACTAGCAACGCTATAAGAGGGGCTGAGTAAAGCGGTAACATAGCCAAACAACGGTTTGCTAGGAAGGGTGACAAAGGTTAGAGGTTCATGGCAATTTGGGAGGCTTGAAGAGCAAGTGATAGGTAGCGCAGCATAGCGATAGAACGAAGCAACTAGCATAGCAATGATAGTAATGAGATCCAAAGTGACGGTCATCTTGCCTGAAATCCCGCTAGGAAGAAGAACGAGTCCATGAAGAAGATGAAGCCACGAAGACGACCAATCGTAGACGAACGAATCCTCACGATCGCAACGAAACGAGAACTATCGAGAAGAAGCACACCACATGGTAAACACACCACACATGAACAAGGCATGATGCTCAATCAAGTATGATGCATGACAAGGCTACATGAAGCTACTCATGACAAGAGATGGTGCATACAAGAACAACACATTAAAGCAAGTTTAAATGAGGCCGGAAACAACATATAACAATTCCGGTAAGTCCTCATATGCAAATTTCGAAATTGGTCCAGAACTGAATAATCCTTATGTTCAAGTTGTTAAACAGAAAGTTAAGATGCACCAAGATGATCTACACGAAATTCTAGTCAAGTTACATATAAAGTTCATTAGATTCGGAGCTACGGCCTAGAAGATATGAGCAAAACAAGTTAAACATGACATTGATGCAAAATGCATTCAAACATCAAGCAAACACCTCAAAACAAGGATGCAACACGGGAATATGAAACTACATGCAAAACTAAGCAAGTTTCATATAGAGCATGCTCAAAACGGAGCAACGGTGCAACACATACACTCCAAACAAGACATAGCAACAATCTGTCCAAAACAACAACTAGGCATCTAGCAAGCATCAAAACAATAAGCTACAGCAACTCAACATGCAAACAAAAAGCATGGACATGATATACAGGTAAAGCATTACAAAACATGAACACTGAGCTATCTACAGAAATCACTAGAACATGCTCAAAAGGACATGGCAAGATTACAACTAATAACAGTTTTACAGACTTGGCAGAAAATCACTGGACATGGCAGAAATAACATCAGGTTGCTAAGTTTAGAGCTATCAAACAACATGCTACAGGAACATATTATAGCAAACAAAGGCATGGCATGAATCTACTAATTGCATAGAACAGAAATCCCTTACCGATCACGAGCCAAAAAGGCACAGTAGATATGATGGCACCCAGGTAAACAGACTCAGACTTAGCAGAAATGGCCAAGTCACAGACGTCAGCAACATCATGGAGGCTACTTTGCATGCTTGTGCTAGTCACCACAGAGATCCTAAAAATACAAGACTAGCAGCACTGTAAAGATGGCATGATGTAGATCAAAACACATGTAGAGCTCATGCTCATAGGATGCACACACAAAATGCAATGAAAAAGACAAATCATCAAGTTCTGATAACAGGCAGCAGTTAACATCATATAGCACTCTTACAACAATGATTAGAGCATCAAGATAATCTCAAAAAAGCATGGCACCATGGAATGAACTGAAAAGCATCTCATGGCGAACATTTCGATATATTATATGCATGAAACGGATCAGCACACATGAAGTTATGGCATGTAGAAAAGAGCACCAGAATGTACGATTTTCGGGACTTGGTGATGAAAACGACCTCGGGGAATCGGGACGGAGCGGTGCAGGACGAGAAGATCCGGGGACGGGGCGGCCGTTTGGATGGTTGAAGTGGTGGATCTGGTCCACCTGACCAGATCCGGCGAGGACGGCAGCGCCGGCGAGCTTCCAGCGAGGGGCTCCGGCGAGGGAGGACGGGCGACGGAGGCACGGGCGCCATGGCGGCGGACGGCGGCGCCCGAGGCGGCGGGGAGCGGAC
>NC_057802.1:384963136-385069439 GCF_018294505.1 Triticum aestivum | reverse complement strand
GCTCGGGGCGAGCGGGCAGCGCGCTCGGGCGGCTCGGGCCGGGCAGGCCCCGCCTGGGCCGCGGCGGCGGGGACGGTGTGGGAGGCCACGTGGCGGACGGGGAGTGGCTGAGGAAGCGGCGGCGGACATGTCCGGTGGTGGGGAAAGGTGTCCGACGACGCGGAGGGAAGAAGGTTAGGGTTTCATCCGCAATTTCGGGGGAGAATGGCATTTTTATAGGTAGAGGGAGCTAGGAGAGTCCAAACGGGGTGCGGTTTTCGCCCACACGATCGTGATCGAACGACTGAGAGCATGGTGGGGGTTTGGATGGGCTTGTGGGCTGTGGTGAAGGGCTGCTGGGCTGCAAAAGAGAGGGGTTTCGGGCTACGTGGTTAACCGTTGGGGCATCAAACGACCTCCAAATGGAACGAAATTTGACGGGCGGTCTGTCAGTGCTATACCAAGGCCACTTGGCAAATCTCAGCCCATTTCGAGAATGTTTTTCTCCCACTGACGAAACAAGGTCTGAGAGGGGCGACGGGCGTGTGTGGGAGTGTCGGATCACGAAACGGACAACGGGGAAAAGGACCGGATGCAAGTTTTGAAAGACATGCAAATGAAATGCAGAAGATGACATGGCAAAATGCAACACGCAAGCAGCTGACAAGGCATGGACGGCGAATAACTGGCACACACCTGGCGCATCGGATCCGGGGCGTTACAGGTATCTGGCGTTGTGGCCGGGTCCGGACTGTTGTTGCCGGTCTCTCCTTCCTATACCACGGATGGCTTAAACAGCCTTTTCAAGAAGATATTATGTGGGACAGGGTCGCGCTTAGCGCCGATGCGGGCGAGGATATCCGCCGCTTGATTGTTTTGTCGGACCACATATTAGGTGAGGTAGCCTGCATCCAGTTAATTTCTGGATTTGCTTGAGGTCTGTTGGGATAGCCAACTGTGACAGAGCTCGGATTTTAGCCGGATTTGCTTCAATTCCTCTATGGGAGACGATGAAGCCCAAGAGCTTTCCGGCGGGTACACCGAAAACGCATTTTTCCGGATTGAGCTTGATGTCATATGTTTGGAGATTGTCGAACGTGAGCCTCAAGTCGTCTATTAAGGATTCAACGTGTCTGGTTTTAATGACCACATCATGTACGTATGCCTCCACTGTTTTGCCGATTTGTGTTTCCAGGCATCTCTGAATCATGCGTTGATAGGTTGCACCGGCGTTTTTGAGCCCGAAAGGCATGGTGTTAAAACAGAAGGGGCCGTATGGAGTGATGAATGCCGTTGCGGCTTGATCGGACTCCGCCCTCTTAATTTGATGGTATTCGGAGTATGCGTCGAGGAAACACAATGAGTCGTGTCCTGCGGCAAAGTCGATAATTTGATCGATGCGGGGGAGGGGGAAGGGATCTGTTGAGAATATAGACCTGGGGGTCACCCGCCAGGAGGGCCGGGTTACTCCAAGGTCATTACCAGAAGCCCGGAGGTAAGTTTCAGGATAATGGGCCAGAGATGGGCTGAGACCCGGATATAGCTTAAAGCCCGTAGTTACAATCATTGTTATAGTAGACTTGTAGTGTAAGGCAAGTATTGTTTAGAGTCCGAGCCGGACACTCTTATGAGCCGGCCGGGACTCTAAGGGCTGCTGGGCGTCAGCCTCCCTATATAAAGGGACGACCCGGCAGCGGTTTAAGGGCGACAACAATCTCTCCGAGAGCCGGGCATAGCTGTTTAGCTCCCTGGCGATCGTAACCCTAATCAATAACACCTCGAACTCGACGTAGGCTTTTACCTTCACCGTAAGGGGCCGAACCAGTATAAACCCTCGTGTTCCTTGTCCCGCATAACCCCTTCAAGCTTCCTAGTTGCGATGGCTCCACGACTAAGTCCTAGCCCGAGGACATCTGCCGTGACAATTCCACGACAGTTGGCGCCCACCGTGGGGCAAGCGCACGGTGGATTTGAGTTCTTGAAGGGCAGCTTCGAAGGGCTCAAGGGATACGCTGTGGGCCGGATGACCAAGAGTCGTCGCGGCAAGCTCTACATCGACGATGCAGGCTGGGGCCCCGACGCCGGCTCAATTGAGTACGGGTACCGGGTCCCCTTCGGCGGAATTCACGTTTTCATTGGCAAGATTTGTGAGCCGGGCCCTGAGCCGGGTCTCTGCGCTGATCTCATTGAGACGGCTCAGCTTGCGCGACCCGCCCGGGCCCGGCCTGCCTTAAAGCATGCTTTTGTGGGGTGTATCCATGGAGGACTCTCCGATCGATCTAGATCTGGTGATGAGACGGCCGCCGGCTCTGACGGCGAGTCGGCCACCGATGAGTCAAACTCGTTGTACCAACTTCAGGATGGCAGGCTCATGGGTTGTTCCGATGGTGATAGTATTCCGGACCTTTTTGAGCCGCCAAGTCAGGTTGGAGTTTTTATGGCTGGTGCGCAGCCTATTCAGAACCCCGCTGCTGGAGCGGGAAACCCGGTGCCTTCTCCGGCTCAGGTGCTAATGGATCTCACGGACAAGATGACGGCCCTGTTAACCACCACGGTTGACCCGGCAGATCAAGCCCAGCATGACGCGGAGGTGGCACAGTTAAAATTGGATCTGATGAAAGCTAAAGAGGATCTTGCAGCAGAAGGGTTCAGGCTGGCGGCGGAGCGGGCGGCTCTCGACGCCCGGACTCAGTTGATTCAGGCGCAGTCCTTCCAACTCACGATGGATCAGAACGCGGCCAACGAGGTCATGAGAAGGAGGCATCAGAAGGCCCAGTCTCGACTCCCGCCGGTTTACGATCCGCGCAATCTCTTCAACACGCCGGGTGCGGGATCCAGTAACCCACCAGGGGGCATTGCGCCCGGGTCGGGACCCCTTATTCAGCCACTAGTAATGGGGCCTCCCCAGGTGCCCCCTGCCTCGCCTCAGTATGTGCCGATACCCCCGGGTCATTATGATAACCCGCTGGAGAACATGGTAGCTGCGGCAGCACGACTGGCGGTTCTTCCCATTGACGGCAATTCTCCGGCAGCCGTCGAAACCCGCCGGGTCAGGGAACTCCTGCAGACGGCTCTAGCACAGCAAGAGGCGTACTCCTACAGCCGGGACAGGATCCACTCAACTCCTCGCCCAGGCCAGAGCCCGAGTTACAGCCGGCACATGGTCTCAGCGACCGGCTCAAGTAATGTCCGACGCCATGACCCACCCCCTGGTCATGGCCCGGCCCATGTTGGAGCCTTCTACGCAGCAGACCAAGCACGGCAAGAGGCGGAGCAGGTGCCGCAATTGATGGCTTATCAGACCCCCCCGGCTTATCCGACGGCGTCCGTTGATGTGGGTATTTCTACTAGGACCGGGGGTGTCCCTTGTTTGGTGCCGGCCATCCGTAATGAACGACTACCTAAGGATTTCAAGGGCCCTAGGAAGGTGCCTAACTATACAGCTGACTTACAGCCTGCGGCCTGGATTGAGAGTTATGAGATGGCTATGGAACTGCTAGAGGTCAACGAGGCGGCCATGGCCAAATATTTCACCATGATGTTAGATGGAACTGCCCGCACATGGTTAAAAGGGCTGCCACCGAACTCCATTGGGTCTTGGGCTGAGCTGAAGGCCCGGTTCATTCAAAACTTCAAGGATACCTGTAGGCAGTCTATGTCAATTGTGGATTTGACTAACTGTAAGCAGCAGGAGGGTGAATCCACGACCCATTGGGTTCGCCGGGTCAAGGAGATCATACATTCATCAGATAAGATGGACGCCGGCTCTGCAGTCTTGATGTTAGAACAGAACTGTCGTTTTGTGCCCCTAAAGATGAAACTTGGGCGGCTTAAACGCGACTGCACGGATATGGGTACACTAATGGCGGCTCTTGTCAAGTACGCCGATTCTGATGGTACCAAGGATCCCCCTTCAGATGATGAAAGGACAGGGAAGGGAAAGAAGAACGGCAACGGCAAGGGTCCTCAGTTTAACCCGGGGAATCAAGGAGGAGGCAAGCGCAAGGCCGATGGCAGTCTGGAGTTCATAGCCAATGCCCAAGGCAACAACCAGCGACGCAAGGGGAGGCCCCCTCCCCGAGGCGGCGGGTCAGGACCTTCTCTGGAGCAACTGTTGAATGAACCTTGTCCGAGACACGGCTCTAGAGAGAAGCCAGCGACTCACCTGTGGAAGGATTGTGCTATCATGAAGGCATTTAAAAACTACAATGGCCCGGGCGGCGGCTCAGGCGCTGGCGGCTTTCATGGCCCGGACGGCGGGTCAAATTCCGGTCCTCAGAACGGTCAAGGGGGCTTTAATCAACAGTCTAGTCAGGGTCATCAACAGCAACAGGGGGGCTATCAGACCAACCCAAAGCAGCTTAACGGTGGATAGTATCACGTGTTCACCACTAGTTTGTGCAAACGAGACGAAAAGCTTCACAAGAGGGTTGTTAATGCTGTCGCGCCGGCAGTTCCACGCTACTTACGGTGGTCGGAGCAGCCCATAGTGTGGAGCAGGGAGGATCACCCTCCCCGGGTGGATAACCCGGGCCACCTGGCCTTAGTGGTGGCTCCTCAAGTGGGAGGCTATAAGTTCACAAAGGTACTCATGGAAGGAGGCAGCAGCATCAACATCCTCTATTATGAGACTTTCCGTCGTATGGGGCTAGTTGATAAGAACCTCAGCCAGTCAAATACTATCTTCCATGGTGTGGTACCTGGTAAATCGGCTTATCCAGTCGGCAAGATCGAACCGGAAGTGGCCTTCAGTGATGAGAACAACTACAGGGTGGAAAAGTTGACCTTTGAGGTGGTCAAGATAAGAAGTCCATACCATGCTATATTCGGACGGCCGGCTTACGCCAAGTTCATGGCACGGCCGTGTTATGTGTACTTACAACTCAAGATGCCGGGTCACAACGGGACCATTACGGTTCACGGCAGCCGGAAAGTGGCTCTGGAGTGTGAGGAAGGTGACGCGGCTTATGCAGAGTCTGTTTGTGCCACAGAAGAGTTGAAATTTTATAAAGACAATGTTGACCCAACAGATATGACCTCTCTGAAAAAGCCAACCACGGAGAATGAACCAGCAATGAAGTTTAAATCAGCTGATGAGACTAAACTTGTTGATTTTGTTCCAGGTGACTCGTCTCAGCAGTTCAGCATTAGTGCAAATCTGGACCCGAAATAGGAAGGCGCGCTCATCGAGTTCATCCGTGAGAATAGGGACATCTTTGCATGGAAACCTTCTGACATGCCAGGTGTACCTAGAGAACTCGCTGAGCACACTCTCAATGTTGATCCAAAATTTAAGCCGGTCAGACAGTTCCTTCGACGGTTTAATGAAGAGAGGCGGGAGGCTATTGGTGAAGAAGTGGCCCGGCTTTTGGCGGCCGGGTTCATTGTTGAGGTTTTTCACCCAGAGTGGTTGGGTAACCCGGTGCTTGTACTTAAAAAGAACGGCACCTGGCGGATGTGTGTGGACTACACAGACTTGAACAAGGCGTGTCCGGCTGATCCTTTTGCTCTCCCCCGTATCGATCAGATCATTGATGCTACGGCAGGTTGTGCACGCTTAAGTTTCTTGGATGCTTATTCCGGGTATCATCAGATTAAGATGGCATTTAAGGACCAGGAGAAGACAGCGTTCATCACTCCCTTTGGAGCCTTCTGCTATGTGTCTATGCCCTTTGGACTCAAGTGTGCACAGGCGACTTACCAGCGTTGTGTGCAGAATTGTCTTCATAAACAGATCGGGCGCAATGTTCACGCTTATGTGGACGACATTGTGGTTAAATCCATCAAGGAGGAAACCCTGATAGATGACTTAAGGGAAACCTTCGACAATCTCCGGGTCTATAAGATGATGCTTAACCCGGCTAAATGTGTTTTCGGTGTTCCTGCAGGCAAACTATTGGGTTTCTTGGTTTCTGACAGAGGCATTGAGGCTAACCCGGAGTAGATCAAGGCCATCACTTCCTTGGCTAGGCCGGCGTGCGTAAATGACGTTCAGCGTTTGGCGGGTCGCATCGCTGCTTTAAGCCGGTTTATAAGTCGTTTGGGTGAGAAGGCTATGCCCTTATATCAGTTGATGAGGAAAACTGACAACTTCATCTGGAATGATGCAGCTAATACCGCTTTTGAGGATTTGAAAAAGCAACTGGCAGAGCCCCCTGTTCTTGCTGCTCCGGTTGATAAGGAGCCCTTGCTGCTGTATGTGGCGGCAAACGCACGAGCCGTCAGCGTGGCTATTGTGGTGGAGCGCAAGGAGGCTGGTAAGGAGCATCCGGTTCAGCGGCCGGTTTATTATATCAGTGAGGTGCTCATTGAATCCAAGCAGAGGTATCCACATTGGCAGAAGCTTGTGTATGGGGTGTTTATGGCGAGCCGGAAGCTTAAGCATTATTTTCAGGGTCATCCCATTACTGTGGTCAGTTCCGCCCCTCTTGGTGATATTATCCAAAACAGAGAGGCTACAGGGAGAATTGCTAAGTGGGCTATAGAACTTGGACCTCATGACCTTAAATACGCGCCACGCACTGCTGTCAAGTCTCAGGCCTTGGTGGATTTCATCAATGATTGGACAGAGTCACAAGTACCCGAGCAAAAGCCGGATAACACTTATTGGACTATTCACTTTGATGGGTCCAGGCAGCTGGAGGGCTCGGGGGCTGGTGTTGTCTTGGCTTCCCCTAAAGGTGACAAATTCCATTATGTGCTACGGTTGATGTTTCCTTGCACTAACAATGCGGCGGAATACGAGGCTTTGCTCCACGGTCTTCGGGTGGCTAAGGAGATGAGCTTAAGCCGGGTGAGGTGCTTTGGTGACTCGGACTTGGTGGCTCAACAAGTATCTGGCACCTGGGATTCTAAGGATCCTGTAATGGCGGCTTATCGCCGCGAGGTTGATGCCATTGCCGGGCACTTCCAGGGATACCAAGTGGAGCATATTGATCGCAGGCGGAACGAGGCGGCTGACGCGTTAAGCCGGCTAGGCTCTCAGCGAAAGCCGGTGCCGCCTAACACTTTCCTGGATGTCCTGTACAACCCTTCGGTCAAGTTGCCTTGAGAGGAGGACTTGGCTATCCCTGACCCGGAGGCACGACTGGTGGCGGCTCTTCATATCATACCAGACTGGACAATGCCATATCTGGCTTATATAACCCGGGGAGAGTTGCCTGAGGATGAAATTCTGGCCAGGCAAATAACCCGGCGGGCTAAGTCAATGATTGTTATCGATGGCGAGTTGCATCATCGCAGTGTTTCAGGGGCATTCCAGCGTTGTATCTCCCCTGAGGAAGGTCAAGAGATCTTGCGCGAGATCCATGAAGGGGATTGTGGCCATCATGCCGGTTCAAAATCTCTTGTGGCCAAGGCTTTCCGTCATGGTTTTTATTGGCTGACGGCTCACGCTGATGCAGAGGACTTGGTCAGTAAATGTGATGGCTGCCAAAGGTTCTCCCGACGGGCTCATGTGCCGGCTCAGGAATTGAGGATGATCCCGATCACTTGGCCCTTTGCGGTCTGGGGGCTTGATATGGTCGGGCCTTTTAAACGATCCAAGGATAAGAAGACCCACCTCTTGGTGGCAGTGGACAAATTCACGAAGTGGGTGGAAGCTGAGCCAGTTAGCAAGTGTGATGCAGCCACGGCGGTTCAATTTATGAAAAAGGTGGTGTTCCGCTTCGGCTTCCCACATAGCATCATAACAGACAACGGCACTAATCTGTCCAAAGGCGCTATGGAGGAGTTTTGTCAAAGAGAGCATATTCGGCTTGATGTCTCTTCAGTGGCACACCCCCAATCCAATGGTCAAGCTGAGAGAGCTAACCAGGAGATTCTGAAGGGCATTAAACCCCGGCTCTTGGTCCCTTTGCAACGGAAGCCGGGTTGTTGGGTGGAGGAGTTTCCCTCCGCTTTATGGAGCATCAACACTACTCCTAACAGGTCTACAGGCTTCACGCCTTTCTTCATGGTTTATGGAGCAGAAGCAGTTCTCCCCAGCGACATCCGTCATGATTCACCTCGTGTGGCGGCTTATGTTGAGACGGATAATGAACAGGCGCGCCAAGATGCTCTGGACTTGTTGGACGAACAGCGTGATGTGGCAGCCGCCCGTTCAGCGATTTACCAACAAGACCTGCGCCGTTATCATAGCCGCCGGGTCAAGTCACGGGTCTTTCAGGAAGGCGACCTGGTGCTCCGGCTCATCCAGGATCAAATGGATGCACACAAGTTATCCCCACCTTGGGAAGGGCCTTTTGTGGTCAGTAAGAACTTGCACAACGGGTCATATTACCTCATTGATATCCGGGAGCATAAGGACTCGCGTAAATCTGAGGAGGAGACCCGTCGGCCGTGGAACATAGCTCAGCTTCGGCCTTACTACACTTGAGCTACCGGCTCTTGTGATGTACATATTTATCTCAGCCATGTATATATTATGATAAAGCAATAAAGCAGGACCTCTGTCCTTTGCTCTCTCCCAAGTATGTGTGTTGTTTTTTACATGCTGACTTACAGAAGATCCGGCTTATGATCATCTTCAAATCTAGCTGTAAGCAATAAAATCACTTGGGGGCTTCCTGTTCACACATGGGTCGTATTCGAACCAAAGAGAACATAGCTGTCGATACCCATTTGATTGGCAAAGTGCCGTGCTCATTGGGAGGTTGCCTTTGGTCATATTTGAATCATAGTGTAACCCCTCTGAGAACCGACGTGGATCGTATTCGAATCAGCGTCGTAAAACAATTTTCAGAATCACTTGGGGGCTTCCTGTTCAAACATGGGTCGTATTCGAACCCAAGAGAACATAGCTGTCGATACCCTCTTGATTGGCATCGCCGAACCCACTGGGGGCTATATGATCGTATCCGAATCTTAGCTTAACCCCTTTGGACCGAGGTTCTGGTCGTATTCGAACCGGAAGCCCTTAAATTTTTACATTTTACCACAAGTATACTCTGATCATGTCAAAGTATGTACTGCCGGGTTTCACTTGCCGGCTTAATTTTGGTTTATCTTGTTAGTTGAGCATCATGGATGTCATCAAGACAAGTAAATTCGAGCTCAGATACTAACCGTGCTACCCGGGTTATTTAACCCGGAAGTATGCTTACAAGCTGTTGAGTGTGTTATCACGACTATGTTCAGAATATAGTTAAGGGCCAGTCTTTTTGGTTTGAATTTCCGGGTTATCCATCTCAGACACCTGATTCTCAGGGCGATAAGCCGCCTTGTGACTTGTGATTTGCCTTCTTATGCAGATACTTAAAGGTACTTTTTTAAAAGGTTGAGAAGCACGAAGGATAATTATAACCCGGAGGAGCATCAAAAAGAATGACTTCAAAGGATTTCAGCATTCATTACGTGCACGATGGCACGGCAGAGATAAATTGTTGCACCTATTCTATTACAAAAATCTTTCAAAGTTTCAAGGGTGGAGCGTTTTTTGGTGAGCCGCTAGCCGGTTTTGATGCCTGCTGAGTCGAAGTCCCCGGTTCATCTTCTGCTCCGGCTGATCCCAAGGCTTCGAAGGTCGACGACTTCCAGTTGATGCCACTGAGAGCTTCGAACTGAGCTTCTTCGTCAATTAACCCGGCCGGGTTAATCTCCGGGGCGAAGGTGTGCTGGCGAGCCGGGGGAATTAGATTGATAGCTTCATAGCGAGGGGTTGGAATCCTCTGATTCTCCGCGTTGTATCCCGGCTGATACTTCGTTAAATCGGTGTCGTTCCCGATGATGGTGGCCACCGGGCGCACAGCCTTCACACAAGCCGCGAAGTCCTTCTGGTCGAACGCTGATCCGTCTTCTTTCAGGCTGGGGTAACCCAGGGCGATGTCTGCCGGGTCTAGCTCCGGCAAGAAGGCTTTGGCCCGGCTCAGTGCAGCAATGGCTCCGGATCTCGCGGATGCTCGTCGTAGCTCCTGGATCCGCTCCGGCAGAACTGCGAGCCGGCGCAGGACTTCGGCCAGATGAGTCGGCACTTCATTCGACAGGGCCACCACAGCTAAGGCCCGTTGTGACCCGGTGTAGAGCTGTTCCACCAGGGTGTACACGGCCTTTAACTTGGTGACCACGCTCTGGTTCAAGTTGGCGCTTCTGGAACCTGTTTAAACAACATCAGATGACCCGGTGATAAGGATGAGTTAAGAGATGTAAACATTCCAACGTGAATGAAAGCCGGTGAGGCGACTTACCGAAGATGGCAGCTACCATTTGGGACACTTGGCGCTTTAGACCGGAGAGCTCAGCGGTCTTCTAAGTGAGGGCCTTCTCCGCCTGTTCTGCCCGGGTCACCAATGCGGCTTTCTCCTCAGCCCAGGCCTTCCGCTCAGCGTCGAATTCAGTTTTCAATTTCTCCTGAGCGGCGATGCTGGAGACAAACTTGGTATTTGCCTTCCGGGTCTCCATTTCTTGTGCCTTCAGCGGGCTCTTGAGATCCGCCAGGTCCGACTCTAATTTCTTGCCAACAGCCTGCATATATTTCCGGGTTATTAACAGTCATTCTATAAAGTCCCAAGCGCTTTCCAAGCAAAGGCACTTGGCACTTGGGGGCTAATGCATATTGAACGTAACTATCTATGTACGGCTGGCTCAGTTCAGTAAGCCGGAATCGAAAGTCTACAACATATTCAAGTATAAGTCCTAGACTTGGGGGCTAGAATGACAAGGATCACTATGCAGAAATAAGAAAACAGCAGAAGGTTACCTCAGATTTCTGTTGGATCTGGTTGACCATGGCGATCTCGGCGTCTCGGCTCTTGTGAACCTGGCTGATATAGCCTGAGACAAGCTCTCCAATGCTTAAATCGGTGTAGCTGGAGAGATCCAGATTCACCCGATGGGGTTGCAGTAGCTCCCCCTTCGCGGAGCATTTGGCCAGTGCGGTTGGCCTCCCCGGCTCAACATACTCCGTCCGGGTAATTACCACGTCCGGGTCGTTAGCTGGTGGGGCTGAGTCAGACGCCTCCGGGTTAGCTGATGCTTCGGTTGTTCTCTTGGTACTCGGGGCAGGGGCTTCAGGCGCCGTGTCCATGGGAACGGTGGCTTCGGGGGCGGAGGCGGCTGGCGGCTCTTGAGCCGTCATCTCCGGCTCAGGCAAGTCTGGCACTCCGGCTGACCTTGTCTTTTTTGCTCTTTTGGTGAGCTTTGCCTAGGCACTGAAAAGGCAAAAGTGTTAGGCATACAAAGGGTAAGTACAGACAGATAATGTAAGGAGATTGTTATTACCCGGGGGCAGTCTTGAAGGCCGGCAGACTTGACTGCATGGAGTCACCCGAAGAGGGGGAGGTCTCCTGGTAATTGGAGTCAGAAGAGTTGAGTGGCTGACGAATGACACCCGCCAACGGATGAAAAGGGTACAGGTGGGAAAAAACCTCAGTGCGGCGTTTCCTCGTTGCGTCGGGTAACCCGGTGGAGAGGTCGGTGTCCTTGCGGGCCCGGGTGTGACGCCGGCTCTCGTGAACCTGCTGCTTCAAAAGAAATTGAGGGTCTCGATGAGCTAATGGATGGGAAAAGATTACTTTCCGGGTTACCCTTCGGACTTTCAACTGTGGTAAAGGCTCCGAGCCGGAGGAAAGTGATGTTACCTCTTCGACCACCGGGTTACTGGCGCCGGTGTCATCCTGTCAATAAGCAAGTGTTGATAAGGCGGACAGCATCAGACAACATATACTGCAAGAATTTAAAAGGTTTAAGGGTTACCTCTGACTCGGAGCTATCGCTTAATTGCAGCAGCTCCGAAGTAGTGGGTCTGTTTCCCTTTTTGCGAGGGGCGGCTCTCTTGGCGGCTTTCTTCGCCTTCCTGGCCTTCTTGGCCAACTCGTGGTCATACTTGACCCGCCAGAATTTATCATCAGCCTGCGAAATACAGTAATGAGCTCTTAGTAAAAGGACAGGTAAAACAAAATGGAAAGGTTAAAGTCAGCGGCTTACCGCTGGGGCTGGATTGGTCTTGCAGAACGGGGCTAGCCCAGTTCTTCCACAGTCTGCCAGGCTCTCGTTTAGCAGAGCCTTGGTCTCTTCTTCAGCAACGTCTTCTGGAAGATCATTGCGACTGTGCCTCTGCGGGTCATCCTTTCGCCCGGTGTACTCACACATTAAGCCAGGGCGGCGGCTCAACGGGATCACCCGCCAAGAGATCCAGACCCGGACCAGGTCTATTCCGTTCAGACCGTTGCCTAGCAGGGCCTTGATCTTATTGATCGTTGGAAGCAGAGGCTGGCGTTCCGCGGCAGACAGCTTGTCGGATAGCGGATGAGTCGGCTCCAGGCGCGTTGGGCGAAAGCCGGGCAGCGGGCTTTCATCAGCCGGGGACGTGTCTTGGCAGTAGAACCAAGTCATGTTCCAGTCCTTGGGGTGACTTGGCGGTTCTGCGTAAGGAAATAGGCAGTCCCTGCGCCGTTGGATGGAGATGCCGCCTAAATCCAGACTTGGGCCGTTTGCGCACTCGGTTTGGCGGTTCAAATAAAACAGCTCTCTGAAGAGCAGCAGACTCGGCTCTTCTCCAAGATATACTTCACAAAAAACTTGGAAGTTGCAGATGTTGGATACGGAATTGGGTCCTATATCCTGAGGCCGAAGGTCAAAGAAGTTGAGCACATCCCGGAAGAATTTTGAGCCGGGCGGTGCGAAGCCCCGGCTCATATGGTCTGCAAAGATCACTACCTCCCCGTCCCTCGGCTGAGGTCTCTCTTCGGACGGGTCAGGGGCACGGTAGGACATCACTTCCTTCCTGGGCAGATATCCGGACTTAACGAAGTTGGCCAGGGTCTCATCAGTAATGTTGGATCTCATCCAGTTGCAAGTGATGGGAGCTTTGGGAGGCATGGTGACGGTTGGTGATCTATGACAAAGAGGAAAGTGTCCGGGTTAATTATAAGCCGGAGTTTATCATTCAAGTTACAATGACGGCTTATGAAGGGGACTAATGGTATGTATCGACATGGTGGGTTATTTAAACCGTCAGAGCATTCAGGATGAGTTGGTCATCTGCGGCTTACTGCGGTTAAGTCAGAAGATACTACAGAGCATGGTTCTCTTTAAACCGGAAAAGTTCTACGTCGCGTGTTTTCTTTAAGTCGGAAATATAAGCCGCCAAGATTCAAGGGTTGCAGTTTTTACTAAGTGTGATAAAACAGATTTCATACATTACAGTAACTTTTTCGGATCAAAATGATCGGGCAAGATGAAAATTTTCTAGACCTAAAGAAACAGAAACAGGAGAAGTTCTTAAGGTGGAACATGGTTTTTAAGCAGTGAAAAGAGGATTTTTTGCAGATAGAATGAATCTCGAACAGTTACCGCAAAGGGTCTATGAAGAGTTAAGATCAACGGGGGCAGTGGCTACAGGGGTTACCGAAACTTGCGGCAATGGTGAAGAACGCGAAGAACACAAGATGAACCCTACCATAGATTTGTTCTAGCAAGGCAGGGAAGACTCACCGGAGTTGAGGAAGAGCGAAGG
The DNA here is from genome assembly GCF_018294505.1 of Triticum aestivum. Lineage (NCBI taxonomy): Eukaryota > Viridiplantae > Streptophyta > Magnoliopsida > Poales > Poaceae > Triticum > Triticum aestivum. The sequence goes on along the minus strand of NC_057802.1, from coordinate 385,056,007 downwards.
TCGCCGCCGTTATCTGGTCCGGGTCAGGGTGATGCAGCGGCCGGGTCGGTGAAGATCAGGGGCGCGACGGCGGCGGCGGCGGCAGAAGCTCGGGCAGAGGAATGGCAGCGCGAGGAAGAAGAAGGAGAGTGTGAAGAAGAGAGTGCCGGGCCGGCCAATTTATAAGGCCGAGTCATAAGTGGGCGCGGGATTCAAGGAGGCCACGGCGTGGTTATCTCCCCCTCACGGCGCCTCGATTTTCGCAAAGACAGTAAAAGCAAAGATCCGTTGCGGATCTGGCGGAGTAAAAAACGGACTTAATGGAGGATGACGTCACGGCGGATTATCCGGAGTCCAGAGGATGACGTCACTCCGGGTTATGACCTTCACATGAATGGTAAGCCGGAGAATTTTTCTGTCTGCAGAGCTGAAGATTGACACGAGCCGGCTCAAGTCAATCTGGGGCCTAATGTTGAGGATATAGACCTGGGGGTCACCCGCCAGGAGGGCCGGGTTACTCCAAGGATCATTACCAGAAGCCCGGAGCTAAGTTTCAGGATAATGGGCCAGAGATGGGCTGAGACCCGGATATGGCTTAAAGCCCGTAGTTACAATCATTGTTATAGTAGACTTGTAGTGTAAGGCAAGTATTGTTTAGAGTCCGAGCCGGACACTCTTATGAGCCGGCCGGGACTCTAAGGGCTGCTGGGCGTCAGCCTCCCTATATAAAGGGACGACCCGGCAGTGGTTTAAGGGCGACAACGATCTCTCCGAGAGCCGGGCATAGCTGTTTAGCTCCCTGGCGATCGTAACCCTAATCAATAACACCTCGAACTGGACGTAGGCTTTTACCTTCACCGTAAGGGGCCGAACCAGTATAAACCCTCGTGTTCCTTGTCCCGCATAACCCCTTCAAGCTTCCTAGTTGCGATGGCTCCACGACTAAGTCCTAGCCCGAGGACATCTGCCGTGACAATTCCACGACAGGATCCTTTGGGCAAGCCTTGTTAAGGTCCTTGAAATCGACACATAGGCGCCAGGATTTGTTCTTCTTTGGTACCATTGCCAGGTTTGCTAGCCAGTCCGGATGTTTTATTTCTCTACTGAATCCAGCCTCGAGTAACGTAGCTAGCTCCTCTCCCATGGCTTGTCGCTTAGGCTCTGAGAAACGCTGAAGAGTCTGCTTGATTGGCTTGTATCCCTTTAGAATGTTTAGGCTATGCTCGGCCAGTCTACGTGGGATTCCTGGCATGTCTGAAGGATGCCAGGCGAAGATGTCCCAATTCTCGCGCAAGAACTCCCATAGTGCGGCGTCTGTTGCGGGGTTCACTCGTGCCCCGATGGATGCTGTTTTTGTAGGGTCCGTTGGGTGGACCTGGAATTTGACTATTTCGTCCGCTGGTTTAAAAGAGGTGGACTTGGGCCTTTTGTCGAGTATCACGTCGTCCCTGTCCACTGTGGAGTGTAGCGCAGTTAGTTCTTCGGCCGCAAGGGCTTTAGATAACGCCTCGAGGGCCAGTGCGGTGGTTTTATTTTCGGCGCGGAGTGCTATGTCTGGATCACTAGCTAGAGTGATGATTCCGTTGGGCCCGGGCATTTTGAGCTTTATGTACCCGTAATGGGGTATAGCCTGGAAGATCGTGAATGCCTCCCGCCTAAAAGGGCGTGGTATCCGCTACTGAACGGGGCCACTTGGAATGTGATTTCTTTGGACCTATAATTCTCCGGCGTGCCGAATACCACATCTAGTGTTATTTTTCCTGCACATCGTGCCTCCCGACTAGGGATGATTCCTCTGAAGGTCGTGCTGCTTTGCTCAATGCGGCTTTTGTCTATTTCCATTTTGTTAAGAGTCTCCTCGTAGATGAGGTTTAATCCGCTGCCACCGTCCATGAGCACTTTAGTAAGCCGAAGCCGTCCACAATTGGACTAAGGACCAAAGCGGCTGGTGCTCGGGCTGTTCGGAATTGAGGTTCGTCACTGGCATTGAAGTTTATAGCCGTGTCGTTCCATGGATTTATTGCTGCAACATGGCAGACTTCGGCAGGGCTGCGGAGTGCTCGCTTGCGCCTATTATTTGAGGCGAAGGTCTGGAAGACTGTCAATACTGTATTGTTATTTTCCACGGGATGGTGCTCTGTGGTATTGTTGATGAGGAGATCCTGACCGCTCTTGGCCACCTGCCGGAGTATCCAACATGCTCTAAGGCTGTGTGTTGGCATGGTATCCGGTGTACTGTGAATTTTGCATGGCCCATTGAGCCATCCCTCCAATATAGTTCCACGCCTTGTAGTGGCCTTTGGTTTCTTTGTAATTGGATCGGGTGACTTTCGAGAGTACACCCTTTTAGTTCGGACGGGGGGTCTAGTGAGAGCCGGAAGATCCCAGAATTTTGTTTGGGTTTTCGAGGCGCTTTCCATCGCACAATACTTCTGTACTATGGCCACCAAGTCAGCGAAGTGTGCTATGTCACGGCGACTTATGGCGTTGAGGATTTCCTTGTCCGTGCAATTTTTGCAAAAGAATGAAATTGCGTCTTCCTCGCGACAGTCCTTGACCTTGCTCATTACAAGGAGGAATCTGGCCCAATAGTGATGTACTGTCTCTTGGGGCTCTTGTCTAATGTGGGAAAGATCACTTATGTCTGGGTGGGTGGGTAGATTTAGGTCCAAACCCTGACCCGATCTGAGACCCAGGGGCGGAGGAGTTTTCGAGCTTGGCAGTTCGGGCTCCGGGATGTTGCCCAATAGTTCTGGCCCAATGTCTGATTCTAGGTTCGAAGCTTGGGCCATGTCCTCCCATAGACGGGTATCCGGCTCGGAGAGCTCGGGAATCCGGACATAGCTTGTCCTCAAAATAGAGGAAGAATCGCTACATTGCTCCTCCACCACCGCTATCTGATGGGTGACCGGCTGAGAGTTAATCTCCCTTGGTCGGGTTTAAGCCCGATCCGATCATAGTCCGTACCGACTCCCAGGGCGGCGATGCGATCCAAGAGCTCATTCAAGGAAGAGAGCTCCATTGGATCCATCTGCTCGGCGAATCCCGAGCCGACGTGGAGGTTGTTTTTGATGACCCGAGAAGTCATCGTCGGCGTTACGGCCGAACGGGCGATCATTACGAAGCCGCCTAGTCGGAGAGTTTGGCCTACAACCAGGGATCCCCCGAGGTAATGTTGTCCTTGAGAACAAGACGAGCCATCAAGCCTTATCGTGATGGCACAGTGGAACTCTCAATGAAAGCACCAATGTCGGTGTCAAAACCGGCGGATCTCGGGTAGGGGGTCCCGAACAGTGCGTCTAAAGCGGATGGTAACAGGAGGCGGGGGACACAATGTTTACCGAGGTTCGGGCCCTCTCGATGGAGGTAATACCCTACTTCCTGCTTGATTGATCTTGATGATATGAGTATTACAAGAGTTGATCTACCACGAGATCATAGAGGCTAAACCCTAGAAGCTAGCCTATGATTATGATTGTTGTTGTCCTACGGACTAAACCCTCTGGTTTATATAGACACCGGAGGGGGCTAGGGTTACACAGAATCGGTTACAAGGGAGGAGATCTACATATCCGAATTGCCAAGCTTGCCATCCACGCAAAGGAGAGTCCCACCCGGACATGGGATGAAGTCTTCAATCTTGTATCTTCATAGTCCAACAGTCCGGCCAAAGTATATAGTCCGGCTGTCCGAGGACCCCCTAATCCAGGACTCCCTACCGGGCGCCCGCGCGAGAAGAAGGAAGCTGCCAAGAGGTTCCCCGGCCGCAAGAAAATGCTCCTGCGCTCCCATCATTGATAACCCACAAGTATAGGGGATCAATTGTAGCCTCTTTCTATAAGTAAGAGTGTCGAACCCAATGAGGAGCTAAAGGTTGAACAAATATTCCCTCAAGTTCTAGCGACCACCGATACAACTCTACGCACGCTTAGCGTTCGCTTTACCTAGAACAAGTATGAAACTAGAAGTACTTTGTAGGTGTTGTTGGATAGGTTTGCAAGAATATAAAGAGAGCGTAAATAAAAAGTAGGGGCTGTTAAGATAAAGAAGCAATAAAGTAAATACAGCGAATGTGGAAAAGTGGTGGCAGGAGTTGCGAAATTGTCCCTAAGCAATTGACTAATTTACTAGAGCGATAGCAAGTTTTATGTGGGAGAGGCCACTGCTAGCATATCATCCCTGACTTGGAATTCTATGCACTTATGATTGGAACTATTAGCAAGCGTCCACAACTACTAACGTTCATTAAGGTAAAACCCAACAATAGCATTATGTTATATTGGCCCCCTTCAATCCCGTATGCATCAATTTCTATGCTAGGTTGAAGCTTCTGTCACTCTTGCCCTCCAATACATAGTCCCATCAACATACAACTAACCCTATGGTGTGATCCACACGCGCGCTCAGATGATGGGCACCAAAGGACAGCAACATAACCACAAGCAAATTAAATCAATCATAGCAATTCATCAACCACTGATAGGACAATGAAAATCTACTCAGACATCATAGGATGGCAACACATCATTGGATAATAGTATGAAACATAAAGCACCATGTTCAAGTAGAGGGTACAGCGGGTTGCGGGAGAGTGGACCGCTGTAGATAGAGGGAGGAAGGTGATGGAGATGTTGGTGAAGATGGCGGAGGCGTTGGTGAAGATCGCGATGATGATGGTGGCCACGGCAGCGTTCCAGCGCCACCGGAGGAGAGGGGGAGAGGGGCCCCTTCTTCCTCTTCTTCCTTGACCTCCTCCCTAGATGGGAGAAGGGTTTCCCCTCTGGTCCTTGGCCTCCATGGCATGGGAGGGGCGAGAGCCCCTCCGAGATTGGATCTGTCTCTCTGTCTCTCTCTGTTTCTGCGTTCTCCTATTCTGCCCTTTCACCGTTTCGTATATATATGGAGATCCGTAACTCTGATTGGAGTGAAACCTTCGCCGAGATTTCTTCCGAAAATTAGCTTTCTTGCGGCCAAAGAAGAGCAGTAGCCGCCTTACGGGGGCCCACGAGGGGGGCAGGCATGCCCAGGGGGGGCAGGCGCGCCCCCTGCCTCGTGCCCCCTCGGGCACCGTCTCGCGTTGATTCTTCTTCCCATGTTCTCCAAATATTCCAAAAATATTCTCCGTCCGTTTGTATTCCGTTTAGATTCCGTTTGATATGGGGTTTCTGTGAAACATAAAACATGCAACAAACAGGAACTGGCACTGGGCACTGGATCAGTATGTTAGTCCCAAAAATAGTATAAAAGTTGCCAAAAAGTATATGAAAGTTGTATAATATTGGCATGGAACATTAAAAAATTATAGATACGACGGAGACGTATCAAGCGCCACCATGACAAGACCGTGTGCCGCCCGCGGCGGCGGTGCGTAGACACCAAGGGTAGGCTCCGCCTCCGCAAAGGGCCCTGGTGGCCACAGCAGGCTGCCGTGCCTTCACTCCTGAGTTGCGCAGCGTCGTCTGGCCAGGCAAGTTCAAGCCAGACCTGCCTCCTTGCTACGACGGCACCCCCGACCCTGCGCAGTTCTTGCAGCTCTACGAGCTAAGCATCAAGGCGGCCAGCAGCGACGAGAAAGTCATGTCGAACTAGTTCCCCATGGCTCTCAAAGACGATGCTCACTCGTGGCTGCTGAACCTGCCCCCGGGGTCGATCTCCTCCTGGGGTGAGATGCATGACCGCTTCGCCGCCAATTTCCAGGGCACTCGCGACCGCCCTCCGGTTGCGGGTGACCTGCGCTGCATCAAGCAACAGCCAGGAGAGACCTTGCAGAAGTACATCCATCGCTTCAACAGCGTTTGTCTCAAGATCCCCAAGGTGACGGACGAGGCCATTATTTTGGCGTTTTTTGATGGCATCTGCGACGTCAAGATGAAGGAGGAGCTCGCCATCGACGAGGAGTTATGCACGGCTCTGGAGTTGTTCAACATGGAAACCAAGTGCGCAAGAGCTGAGGAAGGGCACCTTTCCCTCCTCGAGCTCCCTGCTATCGACCCAGAGGAGAAGAAAGCCAAGGCCAAGGGCCTGAAGCGCAAGGGGGTGGCCGTGCTCGCGGCGGAGCCAGACGCGAAGCGTGGCCGTGACCACCCCGAGTCGTCCAAGAACAGCCATCCATTCTGCGCCTTCCACAACGTACATAGTCACAACACCAAAGACTGTCAAGAGCTCAGGGCCATTCGAGATGGACGCTTTGGCCGACGCCCCGAGCGCAACGACTGGGCTATGGCCGAGGGGGAGGATGAGGCGGAGGACGCTGGGACGATTGTGGCCCCCGCAAGGAGTGGCACGACCGGCCACGTGAGGGCGCATGGAGGGAACAGCCTCACGAGGACCGCCCTCAGGGCAATGCTGGTCTTCCTCCACTGCCGCCACCACAAACAAGGAGCGACAACCACCATCAGGACGAGGGGCTGGGCGCTTCCAGGAACCACGTGCTATCGCCTGCATCTTGGGCGGAGCTCAGGCCCCAACATCTCAGCGTATTTTCAAGCAGTTTGCTCAAAGGTGAGCGCAGCACTTCCCAGGCTCGAGGCCACGCACCCGCTCAGGTGGTCCAAGTGTGCCATCACCTTCAGCTTGGCGGACAAGCTCAGGTGGCGCGGCCACTGCTGGCGCCCTCCCGATGCTCTGCTCACCCGTCATCAGCAACGTACGAGTCACCAAGACCCTCATCGACGGCGACGTAGGGCTTAACGTCTTGTCCGTCGAGACATTTGACAGCCTCCAACTGTCGTACGATCAGCTGCAGCCCACCAAGCCCTTCTCAGGAGTGACCGACGGGTCACCACCCCGATAGGGCAAGTCCGCCTCCCTGTCACCTTCTGCCAGCGCGACAACTACTGCACCGAGCTCATCGACTTCGACGATGCCCACATCCGTCTGCCGTACAATGCCATCCTCGGGTATCCAGCCCTTGTCAAGTTCATGGCAGTGACCCACCACGGCTACAACGTCCTCAAGACGCTAGGAAGCGGCGGGATCATCACAGTCCCCTATGAAGAAAGAGCTGCAGTGTGCTCCCTCGAGCGCACCTTCCAAGCCGCAGTAATCGAAGACCCCGACAACAATGGCATACAACACCCTCCTGAGGCCGTCCCCAAGAAGAAGAAGCAATTACTTCGCACAGGGCCCCAGGGGGGCGGCGCCCCCAGCCATGCCACATCAGGATCTGCGCCCGCAGCTGGGGCGCCTCCCTCCCTCACATAGGAAGGCACGCCTGGCGCCCTCCTCAGGCCGGGCTCTGTGTCGGTGCACAAAAACAGGGGCACACTTTTGTACCCCTTTACCTGTGCACGGGCAGTCGGAGCCGCGCCCACGGTCGCACCAAGCATAACAGGGAGGTGAGCCAAGGTAAGACCGAAGCCCAAGATAATAAGAGCAACGCCAAGGCCAAGACCACAAAGAGCAGAGGGACGAAGCAGGTTCCCCCGGCAAGACCCTTGTCGGGACAGCTCGCCCCGCGCCAACAGAGGGGGCCACCCTTGAGCCCACGGTCTCCAACATCACGTTGGGCCAGGGCTCGGGAGGCACCTCCGAGGTGGCATGCAGATCTTTGTGAAGAGATATTCAAGATCAGATGAGGATTAGAAGACGACGATCCTCGGCAAGATCCTTGCCGAGGAAGGCCACCAGACCCCCGTCAAGGCCCTTGGCGGGGACGACAATGCGCCACGGCAAGACCCTTGCCGGGCCACACGGCAAGACCCTTGCCGGGCCACACGGCAAGACCCTTGCCGGGCCACCCGGCAAGGTCCTCCCCAAGGATGCCAGCAGGGCCACCGCCAGGCCCACGCCAACCATGCTTCCACCGTCGTTCACATGCAGCTGCCAGCCCAACCAGCTGGGCGGGCACCTGCGTGGCAACATGCAGCTCCCAGGCTAACTCATCGAGCACCTGCGTGGCGGCATGCAGATCTTCGTGAAGGCTCCGCCACTGCGCCACCTCAGCTCCCTGCCTACATGGCACCACGCGCCTCACTGGCCAGGGCGCGTGTCAAAGCAAGGAGGAGCGGCGACGGGCGGGACGGGCCTCGCCCCCGTCCCCAATAAAGCAAGGGGACACCTAAGCTACGCATTAAATGCGTCTTGTCCGGTAATACGAGCGATAAGCTCAGGGCACTGTACGCCTTTCCACCTCCTGTGTGCCACTGTGGCAGCCCCTTCCGACTATAAAAGGAGGCCCATGGCATACTGGAGAAGGATTCGGCTCTTTCGGACCACGCACTGACCACAGCTAGTTCGAGAGCTCAAGAACTCTCTGAAATACACCCACCAAAGCAGGACTAGGGTTTTACGCATCCTCGCGGCCCGAACCTGGGTAAACGATCCTTGTGCTGTCTACTAGCCCTGCTCTTCTCGCAACCCCACGCCCGGCAACCATAGTAGGGATTCTTGTGATCCCATAGGTGTTGTTCCACACCGACATCTTTGGCGCGCCAGGTAGGAGGTGCAATTGTGAGAATCTGGTCTAGTAGTTAGCCTAGTAGTTCTTCATCGCCCTTGGCTCCTGAGAAGAAGGCGGCCGGAGGAACGACGCCAGCTCGGCAACAGAAAAGCTAAGTCATTCAGAGCTTTGAGCTATTTCCTCCTATACATAAGGTTATCGTCCTCGGAGATCTCGCCTATGTATGAGAAACCTGCACACAAAGGGGCCCTCCCGCAATTGGCAACGCCCTTGTTCTGTTTCGAGTCCGCTCAACAGCTCAAAGCGGCCGCGTCGAGAGTGGCGGGGTAGCCTTCCGCACTTGGCAACGCTCCCGACTCTGACTCGAGTCAAGCTCGACAGTTCGGGCGGCCGCGCTAAGGGCGGCAAGGTGGTTCGCCCGGCAGCAAGCACACCCGGCAGGCCAATGGGGATCCATTCCCAAGACGCCGCCTTGGGTTTACGCGCCGGCGAGCCTACCCAGTAACGTAGGGAGGACATACAAAGGAAAATCGAACAGGAAAATAACATGCATAATACTGAAAGTGCTGCAGAGTTATATTACATCGAATTGTTGTTGCGGATCTAACTAGAGATAGCGATTGTCTTGGTTGTGAACTGTGACACCCAAAATTTTATTTGGATTTTTCAAAAAATTTATTTGACTTGAGGGAGGTGATTTAAATTTTCCTTCATAAGAACCCTTCCTCTCAAGATATTTTTTCTTTATGGCAAGAGTTTTTTTATTTGGATTCACCCAAGACATGATTTTGGTCTTGGAGGTTCTTTCTTTTTATTTGGACTCAAACCAAAATACTTATCTCTTGGAAAAATGTCTTTTGACAAATTTCCTTGAAAATGCCTTTGGCTTTTGGAATGATCCTTTGCCACTTTCAACAAATCTCTCTTGCCATGACCTTAGTGCAAATCCACTCTCATAAACCTTTCCTCATCTTTGGATCATGATTTACTTCAAATCCAGCAAGTTGAACCTCTCCATATATTTATTTTCCATTTATATCTTATCAAAAACAATTTCTGCCTTCTATTCTAGCTCTTGGAGATTTACAAAGGAGCTACCCTTTCTGTTTTGATTTTTGCCCCCAAACCAATTTCCCTTCCTAGTCCTTTGAACCCTCAACCAAGATCCATGAAGATCCACTGGTCTTCAGTTCAAATTTTTCAAACTATACTTGCTGCAAGTTTGGACCAGATTTGCCAAATTTGATGAAATTCATTCAAATCCTTCTCCAAAAATTCTGAGAAAAATCAGGCAGGCTCTGGGTGCATTGAGAGGTCACCTCACCAAGTCCCAGCTCCAGGAAAAACTTTCTTCATACCATATCATTTCATCGAACACTTTCAGAGCACTGCCAATGTCATGTTCAGTCAAATTCAGTTAACAGTGTCTGAACCCCTGTCGTTTCTTCAGTGTCCGTTGCCAATCTCACCAGTGCCCCGGCGTCGCCGTGTTTCCTGTCCCCTCCCCCTTGTCCTCTGTACCGCACGAGCGCCTGGATGCTTGCGGGCGTCGGCGACGAGCAGCAGGAGGTGCGCCGCCCCGTGACCGACGCCAGCGGCGGCTTTGCGGCCGCCAGAGAGAGGCGCAGCGCAGACGGCGCCGTCCAGCGCTGCCCAAGCCACCGGAGGCCGCCGCGTGGTCTTCCACTCCCCCGTGCGCGCTGCCTTCCTCGTCGTGAACCGCTAGGCGCGGAGCGCGCTCTCTACCGCCGCCATGCCAGTACGGCGACCCCGACGAGGACCGACGCCATTACGCCATGCCCGACCGAGTTTAGTAGTGGAACGGGACCAGTAACTCTCACTGGTGCTGCCTGGCCACCTAAACCCTCTGCCAAGCCACTGCCTCGCCGTAATCGCTCGCCGGAGATTCTCCGTTCACGGCCACCCCCTCGAGCCGCCTATAAATAGAGGCCCCGAGCTCCAGCTAGCACCCACACCACCTCTGCACTCCACCAAGACCCCGCCTAGCCACTTGAAGAGCCCCGAGGGAGTCTCCTTCCTCAACTCCGGCCGCCGCGACCCGCCACGGGATCCAGCTCGATTCGCTCCCGTGCGTGCACCTCTGCCTCCCATCTCTTACCAGTAGCTCTCTAGTGCATCCCTCCTTCTGACCCGCGCTTCAATTCGAAGTTTGCAGCACACCACCGGAGTCCCCCACCATCGCCCGAGCCGCCGTCCGCCGGAGAAAGTGTCGCCTTCGACGTGGTGCTCCCCGACACCCAAGTCCACCACCCACCGACGCGGAAGGACACGCTGATACTCTTGGTACACTCCGATCTCCCTGACTCGCCGTGGTTCGACGCCGGCGACCACCGCAGCCTTCGGGCGCCGGCGAGGTTTTTCAAACCTGACATGTGGACCCCCACGTCAGCCTCTCTTCTTTCAACCCCCGAAGCGTTTTCTGTTGGCGCCTTCGGGCAGAGTACGTTTTCTCTGTCGGCTGGCGCGTTTCTATTCGAACCGTTTTCTGCTTTCTCAGTTAAGTCCCTGTTACTTTTCTGTTTCATTACAGATGAGTCCCTGGACAGAAACCCTTATAACTTTTTAATAAAAAGTGATTTTTGAGTGATTCTTTTTCTGACAGTCTTATAATTTTGTCTAGTTTTTTATGGGATTTATTTGAAAAAAAATTGGAACAACTTTTATGCACGCGTTGGTTTTCACGTTAGTATGCATTTTTCGCTATACCGTAGGTTCCGAGAGAGGTGACGGAGCCGCGAACTTCGCCGAGCTACACTCCGACTTCTCCGAACCAGGCAAGCATGTTTGAACCTTTGATATGATAGGTGTTTTGCATGTTTGCGTGAAAGGTTGTGCACGGCATATGAGTATCGGTGAGTATCTCGTTGCATGTGAGGCAACTACCCGTGTGTTCCAAAGTTACTGTGATCTCTGATGAGAGATGGCCTAGTCATGTGGTGACATGAAGGGCAGTAAGGTGGTACTGTTGTAGCATGCCAGCCTTACGTCATCCGATAAATTCCGACGTTAACGTGGACGGATTCACGTTATCGTTCTTCCCCCTTCCGTGCTACCACTTGTTTTCTGCCAGAATGCGGTTTAGTAAGTTGGTAACCTCTTTCCGTGTACACACCAAACAGAGGGGCCGGGATGATGGTTCCATGGCCCTGGATTAAAGCCAGTCATCCGGTCAGGGGGCATGGGTGTTTCCGGTTGGGACCGAGAGGGGGGCACCCCTTAGAGCGCGCGTATAGAAATTTTGATCCCATGCTACGCGAGGTTGTAGCCTCCCCGTCTCAAGGTTTTTCTTGAACATTGCCGAGGTTGATTCCTGGCTTCGGAATGTTGAATGGGTGTGTACTGGTTAGACGTGTTTCTTCCAAAACACCGTAAACGGAACTAGTCCCCGTGACTACTGAAATTCATTGGCTGTGGTTAAAGTACAAACTCTGCAGAGTCAAATCCTTCCGAGTCATCGTATCCATGGTCAAGTATCGTGATCAATGTATCCATATCTATGTCAAGTCCTCGTGTTATTACCCCCGGTAACCAAACTTGAGTGGTAAACTTGGTTAAACATTTTTCCTAAGGATGGACTAACCCCTGTTATTTACCTCATACTTGATTATTCCTTTGTTATGATTTAAATTCTTGAGCTACTAAGATGTTAAGTTATAAAGCCCTTTTTGTGATGTCGCTCAGACGTCCGACTGTGGCATGTTTGTTATTTACTTTCGATATAAGCCCTTTATGTGATGTCGCTCAGACGTCCGACTGTGGCATATTTGTTATTTACTTTCGATATAAGCCCTTTATGCGATGTCGCTCAGACGTCCGACTGTGGCACGCACTATCTTTTATTTTCTATTATAAGCCCTTTATGTGGTGTCGCCCTGACGCCCGACTGTGGCATTGTTATTCTTGCATTTTCCTCTCGAGGAGTCATTCAGACCCTCGTTTGGCACCCTGTATTTATTTTGGGATTTTGGGAGGACTACCGCCCGACTTCTCTTTTATTTCCCATGCATTATTGTCTCTATGTCTGAATGCACTTTTTAATCTGTTCATATGCTTCATGTTTACATTTGTTATATCTTATGTCTGAACTGTCTTGCGAGTACTTTCATAGTACTCACCTGGCTTGTTGATTTGGCCAGATGTTGACGAAGGCGATCTCATGGATGAAGAGTTTGATAGTGAGTCCGACGCCTAGAGGAATCCCAGTCAGTCCCGTGCGATCCTGGATATTGGTCACTTGTATTATATACGCTTCCGCCACCCGCAATAAATCTCCTCGAGCTTCACCCCGACGCTCGAAGAGCTGTAGTCTTCAGGAGTCATATCACCCGCTCCGCTGTGATTTTTCCACCACCGTTGTTATCGTGAGTTAGTAGTTATGCCACCCTATCCGCCGTTATGTTTTATCGGCGTACATGTAATAAATTGTTGAGCAGTCTCCGCTCAACCTTGTATTATATTCAGTACTCCTGGTATTTTTCTTCTGTGACCAAGATATTGTCTACCAGTGAGAAGGAATTCTTCTTTACTGGTCCGTAAAAGGGATTGGTCTCTCAATAAATATTTTATTGAAAAACCGGTCGTGACAAGCTTGGTATCAGAGCCAGGCTGACTGTAGGAAACCACTAGGTGCGATCGTTAATCGGTTATTAGCGTCTTTTGCGCTTTTTCAGCATTTTGCAATTGTAGCTACTTTCTGTTGGTCATCATAAATTTATGACATGACTACTCAGAATTTTTGCCTACTTTTGTAGATGGCTGGCAGCAACTGCGAGACTCGAGTGTTCACAAACATGCCCGAGGGGTTTGTCAAACTCCTCGTCTCCATCACCAAGCTCGCGATCGGGCCAGCGACTCGTCCGGAGTTCACGCTTTACCAGCACAAGCTCAGCGACGACGTGTCTATGCACCAGGCCGTGGTGCAATTCAAGGGAGGACGTTCTGCGTCTCGCCACTTCCGTTTTGTGGGAAGGGCCATGCCTACGGAGAGGCATGCCATGCAGATGGCTGCCCATGAGGCGATAGCTCGCCTTCGGGACATCCTTCCTATAATGAAGACTCGTCGCTACCGCTACCTCCCATGCCATGTGCCATACACTTGTCACTATGCATTCGCCTGCCATCGGGGAGAGCGAGATGAAGCCATCGAGATGGTTGTGGAGTATCTCAAGGCTCTGGAGGAGTCTTTCGACAACCTCGTGGACGATCTTGTGGCTGCCTGGATGGACTTAGTTCGGGGAGGTCCTGCCTGCAGGAAGGAGCTTCTCCACACGGCACCGCCTCTGACATTCGTCTCGTCTTCAGCCTCTTATGCACCGGCCATTTTGGCCACTGCTCGCCGTCTGCCTACCACTGAGGAGTTCGACAGAGTCATCGCTCCTACTCCAGTCCGAGCTGCACCGCCTGCCACACCCGCACTACCGCCTGTCGCACCCGCGCCATCACCGCAGCGCAGTGTTACGCGCCAGGAACCTGCTAGAGAGGACTACCGATCGGCTCATCGACGACTTCAAGCCCGGCAGCGGCAAGCACTTCATCGTCGAACACCTCTCCCTCGACGGGTGTCCTGGTGCTCGACGCGCCTGGAAGGGGGAGGAATGAGTCGTCGCTCACCCTCAGGTACTTGCCGGAGCCGGAAGCAGCAGAAGAGGAAGGCTGGTCATCAGCCACCTCCTCCTCCTCCTCGGCAGCGGCCCCGCCGGCCTCTCCGGCAGGCCCCTTGCCGGTCTCCTCAGCGGCAGCCTTGCCGGCCTTGCCGGTAGGCCCCTCAGCGGCGTCCTCGGCAGCACCCTTGGCGGCCTCCTCGGCGGCGATCTTCTTGGCGTCCACCTCGGCGGCCTTGTCGACGTCCTCGATGACGGCGTCCACGTCCTCTGGGTTCACCGTGGAGGAATCTGGACGCCGAAGAAGGGGGTGAGGCAAGGCCAGGACCAAGAGCTGGAAAGAAAAAGAAGAAGGGACGAACGGCGAATGACTTACCTGTGCCAGTACCCGGCTGGGAAATGGAAGTCCCCTCCCCGCCAACATTTGGCGTCGAGGCAAAGCCGCCGGCGCCCAAGTTCTCCTCCACCTCCTCCATGTGCGTGGGCCCGGTGCCTGGCGCCCTTGCCGGGGACGCCCCTCGGGGTGGCGTGGTCGATGGGGGCAGCGTGTTGGGAGTAGCCCTCTGTGGCTCCTCCTGCTGCTGCGCTCCTCCTGCATACCTGGCAAGGTCAGCACCAAAGTGCCGTGCCCCTGACACATGTCGACGGGGGAAGAGTGATGAACTTACGCTGGGGGCTATGCCGGGGGCTGCTGTCCGGGCTGCTCAACACCACCAGTGGCGCCCCCGAAGTACCAACTGGGGTTGTCCACCCGCCGAGACCTTGTCCCTCTTCACTCTCTGGGCCAGCATCTCCACGTCCCTGCAAAGATGAAGACAAGTCAAGACGAGCAACACAGATTGAGGAGGCAGAGATAATGAAAAGGAACCAGATACTTACTCGTCGTCCACCTCCTCCGCTGCTGTTTTCCTCTTCCTTCTTGGGCCGAGGGATCCATAATCGAAAGTAACCTCCGTATCAACATCCGCCGGAGGAGGAAAAGGAGGTGGTGTCTGGACACGCGTGGACGAAGAAGGGGCGGTTGTCTTCTTCTTCACCGTGGCCTTCGCTGGCTTCTTTGCCGTCACGGCCCTCGTGTGGCGCCCGGACCCCTCCAAGGTCAGCTGTGGCCGCGCAGCCCTACCGGGCCGGACCGGCTCGCCGAAACTGGCCCGCCGCAGGACTCGCCCTCTCCCCATAGCCGGCGTCGGGCTTGCGGTCTCGGCCTCCTCCGACGACTACTCGCCGGTCACATCTTCAACCAGAGGAGCCTCGGTGCCGGCGCTGCTGGCTCCCCCGGTGGCCGCCGCCCATCGGGCGAGCTCCTCCTCCTCCGCGGCCGTCGCGGCCTAGTCCTCCACACCGCCAGTGCGGCCGGCCTCTTTGGCAAGCTGTGCCTCCCTCGCCCTGGTGGCGATGTAGTCCAGCTCCGCCTGGGTGGTGTCCTGGACAAGCAGTCGCTCGGCGTCGGCATTGACGTACCCCTCGTGCAGAGTGTCAAAGAACTGCTGCACCTTGGCGTCCTCCGGCTCCTTCCAGCTAGGGTCAGGGCCATGCGTGTTGCAGTCCGGTATCATGGCAATGATATCGGACCGGCGCGAGTTATTGCACAACGGGACCACCCCCGTCGGCAGCTTGAACAGAGGCCCCTTGAGGACCTTGCCGGCCTTCGCGGCGGCCCTCGCAACCTTGCCGGACCGCTCGAACTCGCTGTCGCGGCCCGCGTCAAGCTGGAAGAGCCGCTGGCAGAAATGGGCATGCCCCATCACTGTGAAATTGTGGTCGAGGCCGGGACGAAGCCGCATGATGTCGGCGGGGTTCGTGAAGAGCCAGGCTGGCCTCCCCTTGTTATGCAGTGGAGCGATCCGGCGGCGGATGAAGTCCGCCCCGATCATCTTAAGGGTGAGGCTGGCCTCGGTGAGCCGGAGGATCCTGATGGTGGCGACCGTGAGCTTCTCGTCGTCAGCATCGACGTCGCTCCAATCGCTTCTCGTCGTCAGCATCGACCGTGAA
The DNA here is from genome assembly GCF_018294505.1 of Triticum aestivum. Classification (NCBI taxonomy): domain Eukaryota; kingdom Viridiplantae; phylum Streptophyta; class Magnoliopsida; order Poales; family Poaceae; genus Triticum; species Triticum aestivum. Next base: position 385,040,014 of record NC_057802.1, on the reverse strand, counting down.
GACCGCGACCCAGCCCCATTCAGTAAATGATCCGCGCCTCCACGCCTCCCTCTTTTTACGGGGAAGGCGCGAGCTGCCTCTTACTGTGATGTGACGCATGTGTGTGGAAACCGCCCCACGCATGTCGCCCACGTCACGCACACCCCTCCACGCCGCGCCGCGCACGCGGGTCGTGGGAAGCGCAGCGCGCGAAAAGTATTACCACGGTAAAAACCGCCCCGCCTGCCCACGCACCGTTTTGGGCCGCACCAACAGAGTGGGCCACCCTTGAGCCCACGGTCTCCAACATCATGTTGGGCCAGGGCTCGGGAGGCACCTCTGAGGTGGCATGCAGATCTTTGTGAAGACATATTCAAGATCAGATGAGGATTAGAAGACGACGATCCTCAGCAAGATCCTTGCCGAGGAAGGCCACCAGACCCCCGGCAAGGCCCTTGCCGGGGACGACAGCGCGCCACGGCAAGACCCTTGCCGGGCCACACGGCAAGACCCTTGCCGGGCCACACGGCAAGACCCTTGCCGGGCCACCCGGCAAGGCCCTCACCAAGGACGCCAGCAGGGCCACCGCCAGGCCCACGCCAACCAAGCTTCCACCGCCGTTCACATGCAGCTGCCAGCCCAACCAGCTGGGCGGGCACCTGCGTGGCAACATGCAGCTCCCAGGCCAACTCATCGAGCGCCTGCGTGGCGGCATCCAGATCTTCGTGAAGGCTCCGCCACTGCGCCTCCTCGGCTGCCTACCTGCCTACATGGCACCATGCGCCTCACTGGCCATGGCGCGTGTCAAAGCAAGGAGGAGCGGCTACGGACTGGACGGGCCTCGCCCCCGTCCCCAATAAAGCAAGGGGACACCTAAGCTACGCATTAAATGCGTCTTGTCCTGTAATACGAGCGATAAGCTCAGGGCACTGTACGCCTTCCCACCTCCTGTGTGCCACTATGGCAGCCCCTTCCGACTATAAAAGGAGGCCCATGGCATACTGGAGAAGGATTCGGCTCTTTCGAACCACGCACTGACCACAGCTAGTTCGAGAGCTCAAGAACTCTCTGAAATACACCCACCAAAGCAGGACTAGGGTTTTACGCATCCTCGCGGCCCGAACCTGGGTAAACGATCCTTGTGCTGTCTACTAGCCCTGCTCTTCTCGCAACCCCGCGCCCCGGCAACCGTAGTAGGGATTCTTGTGATCCCATAGGTGTCATTCCACACCGACGTCTTTGGCGCGCCAGGTAGGGGGCGCAATTGTGATAATTTGGTCTAGTAGTTAGCCTAGCAGTTCTTCATCGCCCTTGGCTCCTAAGAAGAAGGCGGCTGGAGGAACGACGCCGGCTCGGCAACAGAAAAGCTAAGTCATTCAGAGCTTTGAGTTATTTCCTCCTATACATAAGGTTATCGTCCTTGGAGATCTCGCCTATGTATGAGAAACCTACACGCAAAGGGGCCCTCCCGCAATTGGCAATGCCCTTGTTCTGTTTTGAGTCCGCTCAATAGCTTAAAGCGGTCGCGTCTAGAGTGGCGGGGTAGCCTTCCGCACTAGGCAACGCTCCCGACTCTGACTCGAGTCAAGCTCGACAGTTCGGGTGGCCGCGCTAAGGGCGGCAAGGTGGTTCGCCCGGCAGCAAGCACACCCGGCAGGCCAATGGGGATCCATCCACAAGACGCCGCCTTGGGTTTAAGCGCCGACGAGCCTACCCAGTAACGTAGAGAGGACATACAAAGGAAAATCAAACAGGAAAATAACATGCATAATACTGAAAGTGCTGCAGAGTTATATTACATCGAATTGTTGTTGCGGTTCTAACTAGAGATAGCAATTGTCTTGGTTGTGAACCTGCAGCGGCGATAAAGAACGGGATGCCTAATCCCGGCGCTGGCCCTCCACCCTCTGGATTTCGCCAACTCGGCTGATGATGGGCTTGATGCGCTCCCTGAGTGGCGCGAGGTCAGTACCCTCCGGCAAGCTCTCTAGCGCGGCGTCGAAGTCGAGGTCGGGGTACCAGTGCGCCACCTTGGTGAGAACCTTGGTCATGGCACCTTGGCAAAGCCTCCGGGATTCGTCGGCCAGTGAGGCCGCCCGGTTGGCGTGGAGCCGCTCCAGAGCGCCGACGACCTTCTCAAAGAACATGGTCAGGCTGCAATTGGTGCTCACGCTCCGCTCTGGGACATACCTCACGTTCGGCATCCCCATGATGGCCAGCTGCGTGGCGGCCTGGTTGGCGACGGTGGCGAGGCGATCGAGCCAACGGTTCTCGCCCTCCACGTGATCCGCGAAGTTGAGGCCCTCGTTCTTCCGCAACTGCTTCTCGGCCTCGAGCTCCTTGGCCAGGGTCCCCTCTCGGGTTTTGGCCTCCGACAGCACATTCTCGAGACCCTCCAGCTTCAGCTTGAGGTCTTTGATGGAGTTGTTAGCCTCGGAGAGCTCCCCAGCCTTGCTGACGACCGCGCCCTGCGCCTCTGTCAGGGCACTGTTAAGCATGTCCTTCTCCTGGGATAGCTTTAGGGCCTGCTCCTTCAGCCCGTCGCGCTCCGCCTCCAACTCCTCCACCTTGCCGGCGTGAACCTGGGCCTGGGCATTGAGTGCCTCTTTGTGCCTCTGCTCCAGCTCACTGGTCTGCTGCAAGACAAGCTTCTCCACCTCTGCATCCTTGCCGCGAAGCATGGCGGCAAGCTTCTCCTTGCGTGCAGCGAGGTCCTCCTCCTGGGAGTTCAGCGCGGCCTCGTACTGGGTCCGGGCAGCTTCGGCGGCCGTGGCCAAGTTCCTCGCCGTGTCTTGAGCTTTCTCGACATCGGCGAGCTTCATGATGAGCTCCACGTCGCGCTTGGCCAGCTCGCAACCCCGCGCCCTGGCAACCGTAGTAGGGATTCTTGTGATCCCATAGGTGTCGTTCCACACCGACACTCGGGGGCTCTCTTCTGGAGCGCTTTTGGCCTTCACGCATTGGGCTCAACCGGGCCACATCTCAGGAGCGCTTTTGGCCTTCGCGCATTGGGCGTTGCGAGGGCCCACCTCACAGCTGTGTTCGCATGCCATTCGGCATGCCGAGCATGGGGGCCGCCTTCCAGCACAACCTGCAGAGCGTCCTAGCAGCTCAGGAGGCCAGGCATCACGCAGTCCTAGCAGAGATGGAGACAGTCCTCAAGGAACCACCCGAGCCCCCAGAGCCTCCCGAGGCCCGGGGCCCTGACGGCTCATGAGGAGCGGCTCCTTCGCCACGCGCCTCCGGCTACTCCAACACTCCTTCGACAATGGAACCAGGTGATATTTTCCAAGTTTATTTAACTGGGAGCGCCCCTCGGACTACACTATTCCCAGGTCGCACGGGCCTGCCCTTGCCGCATGTATCCTTTTTATGTCTTTAGCTTACTCTGCTGGGGGAGTCCCTCGGGCTGCATCATCCCCAGGCCGCTCGGGTCCGTCCCAGGGGCATGTATCGTTCTTGCATCTATCTAAGTTAGCTCATTCCATCCCATGAGTTATCCATGGTTATCGCCCGCCCGCCCGGCACCTCACCACCATGGGAGCCGCGCGCCGGTCGTCTTTCTTCAGGATCCTTCGCATGAGAAGACTAGGCACGGCGTCTATGCTCGGGTCCGTCCCTGCAGCATCGATAAACCCAACGGCTGAGCTCTGTCTGGCGGGCCGGCCCCGTTCAGGTCACCTCCTGGGGTCGTTGGTGCTTGGCCTTCTCATGCGATAGCCTCAGGAGATTCGTTCGGCGCAGGTTGCTAACCATCTTGCAGGAGCACCACAGCCATCAAGAGCCAAGACCAGGCGCAACCCGCCTTGAGGTAGGGCCCCCTGAGTCATGCGCTGGCTCACGAGTGCCCAGACACACCTCGTCTAGCCCTTCCGTGCAAGCCACGTGTCAGGGTAGGGCTGTACATGCCCCAGGGGCTCCACTCAGAGGGGGCCCTCACCCACGCACCAGGGGAAGCACCATGCTCCGCGCTGGCAGTCGACACGGCCGAGGAGTGGTTATGCCCGTGCAAGTGCGGAAGCGCTATGCTCCGCGCTGGTGATAAACAACTGAGGGCGGCCCCATGGCTGTATCAACCTCAGGGAGCCTCTGAGCTCAGTGTCTGGCCTCATCGCAACACTTACCCTCGGGAGAGTTGCGCGAGGGGGCTGCGCACGGGGGCTGCGCTCGGGTCATGTGCAAGCGTATGCCACCCTGCCAGGTCCCCCGGACCTAGTCGTCGCGCGCCCCTCCCGAGCGGAGCCTCGGCGAGGGCAAAAGGTATGAAGGTCATTTGAGCGTCAAGCGGGACTCCTAAGCATCGCGACTCAGGAGCCTAACTGGCCACGTAGCCCCTCACCCCTTGGTCTCGTCCTGGTAATCCGTACGACCCAACGGCCGCTGAGGTATGCATGGGGTCGGGCTCTGCCAACGTAGAACACTAGGCCTACTCCTACGTCTCCTTTTTGTAAGCTGTTGTGCATCAAGGGGGACTCCTGAGCATCGCGACTCAGGAGCCTAACTGGCCACGTAGCCCCTCACCCCTTGGTCTCGTCCTGGTGATCCGGACGACCCAACGACGGCTGAGGTATGCGCGAGGCCGGGCTCTGCCGACGTAGAACATAAAAGCAAATAGGAAGAAAATCGCGGAACTCAAATAAATATTACAAGACATATTGTTCTCCAAATACTAATCTTAAGTTTAATGCCCCCGCAATGCATGGTACGTGTTGCAGATGCAAAGCAGGAAAGAAGTCGCCAGCAAGTCATCCCTGGACGCCGCCGTTGCGTGCAAGAGGTGCCCCTTCGACGGCAATGCTGCCCTCACCTGTGCCGCCTGCCGGAGTTGCAGGTTCAGCAGCACCACCAGTCGGGGGCGCAGGGTCGAAGGCGCGGAACTTCTTCAGCAAAGCTTTCACCTGGCCCTTCACGGCTTCGGCGGCAGCTGCACAGCACTACAGGTGGCTGAAGACGCGCGTCAGCGCGGCCGAGGAAAGTGTGCGGGCTTCTCCCTCCACCAAGGGGCCGATTCCGCCCACGACTTCCTCAAGCGCCCCGACCAGATGAGGAAGCAGCTGGGTGGGGCACTCATTGTTGCTGGCCAGCGGCTCCTCCAAGCCCTTCTCGTAGAGTGCCCGCAGCGCCACGCGGGACCTCTCCTCGAGGGACTTGAAGGTCGCACGGTCCTCGGCCAAGACCTTCGCCTTGGCTTCCAGCACGGCCTCCTCTGCCCTCATCTTCTGCCCCAGCTTCCCAGCCGGCTGTGCTCCGTAGCCTGCGCCTTCGCCAACTGCTACAGCTCGACGTCGCGACATCTGACAGCGTCCTCTCGGGCCTTCATCTTCTCCTCCTCCGCTTTGCGGCTCGAGCTTCCCCCGCACGCTCACCGCGCATGATCTCCAGTTTGGCCTCCAGCGACCGGCAGCGGTCCTGGGCGGCCTCGACATCCTTCAGCAACACCTCACGCGCGGTCGCGGCTTGGGCAGCGGCCTGCTTGTCCTTCTCGAAGGCCGCCACGGCCTGGCCCAGCGCCCCCCGGACAGACACATCGGAGTGGAGCCAGCCAGAGGCCATCTCCAGGCGCCCGGCCACCAGGAGACGGTCGGTGCCCTGAAGATCTTCCCGCAGCAGGGCCAACACAGAGAGGGCGCGCTCCAGGACGTCGGGGGAGGCGGAAGGGTCCAAGGTCAGCAGCGTGATGGAAGGAGGAGGAGGTAGCGTTGTCACCATGGCCTGCGAGGCTGGGAGCTCCTGAGCCCCAGGGATTCCATCGACCGAGCCGGACGTGGGCACTTCTGGAGCCAGCGGGCCTATGGGGGCTGCCTCCTCCGGAGGACGCTCCCCCAAGCGATCGGACCGGAGAAGCACGAGCACCGTCACTGCCCTTCCCTGCGGAGGGAGGTACAGCTGCAGCAGGCGGCTTGGTCCCGAGCAGTGTCACCGATTCCTCCTTCCTCTTCTTCGCCACTGACGACGGCCTGATTGCACAACGGGGAAGCATTAACAATCAGCAACAGAAGCAAGAACAAGGCGGGGCGAGAACACTTACTAGTCCACAGCGGCGTAGTCTCTCCGCTTCTTGAGCTTGAAGCCTGAGAGCCTCGCGGCCTGAGGTGCGGGCGCGCAGGCTCCAGGCGCAGAAGGAGGAGCAGCAGATGGGCCGGGAGTAGCCCCAGGCAGCGTCAGAATAGGGGCGTCATCTCGGGAGATCAGCGCCGACCTTCCCCTTGTCGGAACCTCGGCCGATGACCTCCTCCGAGGGCTGACCTTGGGCCTAGTGGAGCCTCCTGCCACGGGCGGCTCCTCCCTCTCCAGGATGATGTCGGCCTCATCATCATCATCAGGCAGGGTATGGAGGATGTCGGCCTTGCGCAAAGGAGAGGTCTCCCCCTCCCCCTCGCGAGTACCTTCCGAGTCGCGCTCCTCCTCCTCCTCCCCTTTGCGAGACTCGTCGGAGGACAGGTCCACCAGAGCCGTCGAGAACACTCGACGGCGCAGGCGGCACAAGTCCACGCCCGTCAAAGACGGGCATGGCAGCAACAACCTCCGCCCCATCTGGGCGGCGGAACAAGGGAACGAAGCAGTCCGGCGGATACCCTCGATCGTCCCCAACCTAGGAGCGGAGGTTCAAGCACAATTCCTCGTCAGAAAGGGGCTCCGGACGCAGGCGGAGGTATTCCCCTTCGTCTCCAAGCTTCCACAGGGGGCGCGGGCGCGCTTGGAGGGGAGCCACGCGCTGCGCCATGAATTCTTTGGCAATCATGGCCCCCATCAGCTTCGCCGCCCTTGAGTTGCTGGGCCTCAGGTCGGCAGTCATCCTCTCCAACACCTGCGCCGCCCGGGGGTCGTTGAGCTTCGCGCGAAGCCACCCCTCTTGGGACACAGGCATCTCTGTCGGCAGCACCAACCGGGGATGGGAGCACTTGGCGTCCATCAGAACCCAGTTGCTCCTGAAGCCCTCGGCCTTCTTCCCGGCCTTCAAGATGGCGTTAGTCTTGTTGGCCGCGACAAAGCCAACACACCCAGAGCAGTAGCCCTCCTTGATCCGGAGGAAGAAAAAGTGGCGCAGCAGCGCCACGGACGACATCACTCCAACGTACGCCTCGCAGTAGAAAGCGAAGATCGACAGAAGGAGGACGGAGTTGGGATGAAGATGGAGAGCATGGATCCTGTTGTCGGCGTCCTGGGAACGGGGGTCCCCAGACTTGCCTGCCTACGGCCCGCGGCGTGGCTCCACCAGCGGCCCTGTACGACCCATCTTCACCAGCAAAGACTCAAGACTCTTGCGAGGGGCCAAGCCTCACGAGGCGGACGACGCAAGACCTCCTCGGGGGCGGCCTCACCAAGCTAGCTCGCGAGGGGCGGAGAGTGTCGGTGTCAAAACCGGCGGATCTCGGGTAGGGGGTCCCGACCTGTGTGTCTAAGGTCGATGGTAATAGGAGACAGGGGACACGATGTTTACCCAGGTTCGGGCCCTCTCTATGGAGGTAATACCCTACTTCCTGCTTGATTGATCTTGATAAATATGAGTATTACAAGAGTTGATCTACCTCAAGATCATATGTTGTGGTCTAAGACCTAAGAGTATGATGAGTAATGTCATAATGATCCAGCATATAACTAGCCCGGCCTCAGCTTATATAATGTACCAGAGGCCTAGGATAACAAGAGTCCTAGCCGAATACGCCTGTTGAGAGGAGTCCTTGTCTTGATCACCAAGTCTTGTGGAATCTTCCTCGGGTATACTTCGGCTGTCCGAACTGGCCCATGAGGAAACGGCCATGGGGGTCCTCGGCCCAATCCACCTGATCAGGAGACGACGTGGTGAGTACCCCCTAGTCCAGGATACCGTCAGTATCCCCCTGAACCGGTCTTGAAGTTGGGGATGCCCTTGATTATTCCGAACTGTTCTTCGTCTTCGGTCGTCGGTCTTGAAAACTGGTTCAACAAATCTTCTTATCTTTGATCTTCGAGGATCGCCGAAGTAAATCCAAGAGTTTACGCGTTGGGTATCCGAGGAGCCCCTTTAATTTATCGGCCTTTATCAATGCCTTGTTATTTTTATGCCCACCTCGGGTTTGAAGTTGTTCCCGGGCGGCGGTGTCCTCTTGCATCCGAGCTCAAACGCCGGACTACATTCGAGGTATCTTTTCCAGCCGAGCACCAATGCCGGACTGTATCCAAGCTCCAACACCGGACTGTATCCGAGCTCCAACGCCAGACTATATCTGAGGTGTCATAGATCACCTTGGCTTGAAGAAGTTTAAAGGAGGTTAGCCGAGCTTAATGCCGGAAATGCCCTCTATAGAGCCAGCCACTTGCATCCGAGCTTTATGCCGGACTGTTTCCGAGGTGATGCACCACCTCGGGCTTGGGCTGATTTTTTATGCGTGTAAATTTATTTGCTGTCAATATGTATAACCAGTAACCCTCAACGTGTGTGTCAGTCTAAAACCCGAGATGCACCTAAAGGAAAACATGAAACCGCTGATCCTAGTAGCCCCTGAGACTCAGGTCAATGCGCGAAATCGGCCTGAGGATCAACTCCTAGCTCGGCAGCATACGTAGGAATAGAAACGCAGTGTAATATATTAGAGATAATAGTGATCGGCGAACTGGCCCTTGAGAGAGGGTCTTGAGAAGTTGCCGTAATATATTTGCTTGATGCCAGATAGGTCCAGATGGTACTTGTTGTTGTATAAAGACGCGTTTGCCCATAGTTCGGTGAAGCCAAACACTAAGCACTTTGAATTTTCTGCATTGAATAGGCAACACAGTAGCCCCGAGACACTGGTCGGGTGGCAACACCGGATCAGGGGATCGATGTGCCCCTTTAAAATAATAAGCCCGAAGCCCAATGGCCCCCGAGCCTTAATGCGGGCACGGGTGGCCGAATTAAGGATCGATATCCATAGTAAAATCACAAAGTATGTGTAATGATTCTATGTATCCAAGTACTCTACATCATTAATGCTCGAATCCGTATTGTACAAAACTTTGTTGACCGACCATCGGCTTCAACCTCTTCGGCCAGTAGCCGAGGAATGTTTTCCTGCTTTATAAAGCCGTTATAAGGGCAAAGATTTATGGAAAACAAGGCAATCCGGTCATACAGTTTTATAAACAAAGGTACACAGAGAGATATGTTATATTATGTTTTAATGTAACAAACATCTTCCAAAGAAAATAGTCCCGCTATCGGTTCCTTTCTTTGGGTCGTCATGCTTATCATGAACAGGAAACCTCACCTCCGATCCGATCAATGTGGGAGGAAAATATTGAGGATTTAGTTTGGGGAAAGTTCCCGAACTCTATGGTATTAATGAACCAAATTTTTTGCTTCCGTCATTGCCGACCAATGTGATCCTTTAAGATTGCTAGCTTTCGGCTTCACCCAGTCTAAGGTACTAACTCGGATGACCCGGTAGTAACAATCACAAAGGTGCTCCCTTTAACGCCTAGCCGAACAATCGGGAACATAGGGGTAAGCACAGGAGCCAGGCAACCTAGCTTGGCCAAAATCTTAAGTTAAATTGATGCATATTTATGGCTTTATAACGATGATTGTGGAAGGCGGCTCTTGCATATTAAATACAAACACCGATGATATGTTTATTTTGACTCTGTTGCGACCGTTTATCATTTGAAAGTGGCCCATCGTCGGCTTCCACCCCCTTGTAGATGCTACGCAGGGTGTTTTCGCAATAACAAAACAACCCTTAGCCGACGTCTCGATGCCCGAAGGCAGTTGTGTTAGCAGAAACGAGGCAATCAGATATGCGGGCTTTATAATTTTCACTTAGTCATAGGAGCTTAAAGTTGGGAGGCTAGTAACTAGCCCCCGGTTAGTGTTCGGCGACAGTCAAGGTCAAGCCGTAAACACTTCGGCCAATGTTATGAGTGGCCCGTCATTTAACATAGTCATCGGATCGCTGACCAGTTTACGCTTATTGTGACAGTCAGTTTTTGGCTTTCTCCACTAAGGTGCTTAACCATGCGAGCTGGAAGCACAATCGCAGTGGTTCTCCCTTTGCACACCTAGCCAAACAAGGCAGAAGGTAGGAGGCAAGCACAGGAGTCGGGCAACCCAACTATTGGCCAAAGACACAATTCGAAACCAATGCATATATAGCAATATCCGAGAATGTTTTTGCCGAATCTCTAAAGGTGTCCGGCGTTGCACTGCGAGACTTATCCTGGAAACACACAAATTGTTTAAAAGTGCACTAGGCTTGGGAAGCCAAAAACTTCAGTAAAAACTTGACGTTTGAACTAGACCAAGTGTTCGGTGCCAATCCGAAAATTGAAGAAAAAGAAAAAAGATTGTGCTTCTGTCGTGTTTTAACATGACACATCTGATCTCAAGACTGTCAAGCGCGCCAGCCTACGGCTTCAAGCTCCTTATCCCGAAGGCGGAGTACTTCTCCGAGGCCAGTTTAGCGAACTAAACTCGAGCGGCTTTCAGAGAGAAGACAGGCTATCCGGCTATTGACCATACGCTCGAGTCAAAAAATGAGCGGTAGAAAAAGACTTTGCAACGAACAAGAAGAAAGCATATTTACTATAAAACGACTCATACTAATTTAAGAGCCCCCAAGTGACTTGGGTAAAAGAATTTTATGTATAATGATTGTATGTACCGAAGTACTTATATCATATCTGTGTTCACCCGAACTTTAAACGCGTCTTAACCGACCGTCGGCTTCTCCCTCTTCGGTCAAGGGCCGAAAAGTGTTATGTACTCCGCGTGTCGAGAATATCGATGGTGTTTTCGATAACCAGGCCATAAGGCTGTAACAGACAAAGCGCGCTCAGGGAACTTATGCTATATTACTGACGAAGTGTAAGAAGCATATTCGAAGAAAATAGTACCCCCACCGATACCTTTCTTCGGTTGCTCATTGTTACTATGAGACTTGTGCAATAGATTTTTTGTACTCATGAGTTCTGTTGTGTGCTGACCATGATTGGAAACAATAAGAGCGCTAGCTTTCGGCTTCACCCAGTCTGAGGTCCGAGCTCGGGTGACCCGATCGTGACAATCGCAGAGGTGCTCCCTTTACTCCCTAGCCAAACAATCGGGAACGTAGGGGTAAACACAGGAGCAAGGCAACCCAGCTTGCGGAACACTTAAGTCAACATGGTGCATATTGTGGCGTAATACACGAACAAGGAACGAAGCCATACAAGTATAATCATATGCAAGAGGAAAGGCTTCATAAAGGAAGCCCCAAGGTAATCGGGGTATTTGAATTTGTGTGTCACAAACAAAGTTTTGACAAGAAAGTTTTTCACATACAACTTTTTACCAAAAAGGTATAATGCTTGGTCGAACCGAACAAAATTTAAAACTGAAAGTTTTTGAGCATGAAAGCGACTTAGCTGGTTAATGTGCTCGGTGTCGATGCACGACCCGAGCTTACGGCCGGACAAGGTCCCAGCCCCCAAGCCGGTCCCGAGGTGGCGGAGCGAAGAGCTCGGATCTCTGAAGTGGCGACATAGCACGGACAATGCAGACCGACAGTGTGACGCCGAAGTCCCCGGCATGGGTTAATGAATTTATGACGAAGCCCTCGGTCCAGCCGAGGTGACGTGGTACGTCGGTACACCGAGGTGACAACGCTGCCCGACCCGGATCCTTTATCTGTGCACAAAAAATAGTGCAAACCGGAGATAATAGGAATAATAATAAATTAAAAAAATGTTGCATAATTAATAATTTATGCAAAGTGAGTAATAAAAGAAATATGGCCCGTGTGCCGAACACTCAATGAGGTAAGCTCTCTCAGCGATGCCGAAGTCCCCGAGGTAGCCGAACATGTCGGTATGGCGATTCGACCAACAAGGTGATCACGCGACCCGATTTATGCCGATTGGGACAATGACGTGGGCTTGCCGAAGTGACCGCGTGAAGTGGTCGAAGTCGATCACCTACACACATAAAATAGTGCGGTCCAAAAAGGATAATTGCTTTTCACAAAAATAATTTATTTAAAGAGATGTGGCCTGGCGCCGAAGTCAATGTCGATGCAGGGCGTCGGCGTGACGTGGTGAAGGCGTTGCAAAGCCTGAATTCACATGCCGGTCTGAGTTTCGGATGCGGCATTCGCCGAACTGTATACAGAAACTGACCGAACCACCATGCGGCCATCGTTAATGTGGCCGCCATTTGATAGACATGTGTACAAATGATGAAACAAACCAGAGTAATAATTTCCTGGGAAAAAATAAACCCAAGCAAGAAAAAATACTAGGATTAATAGCACCTGGTTTATCTGCTGTAGCAATCTGAAGAAGGGTTACTCCCAAAACTGGGACTCAATCCGCACACCCATTGCCTAATGGGCGATAAAGTGACGGCATGGCGATGCTGGCAAAGGTCGGCTCGCCGAGGCAAAGTCCCCGGTCCAGCCGAGGTGTCGGAGCGGGTCGGTAAGGAGACGTTGCAGCTGCCATGTCAGCCGAGGTGTTGAAGCGGTTTGGCGTGATGGACATCGGCTTGAAGAAGCAACTGTGCGGCCATGCCGACGCTGGTCATAACTTGCGACGCGGTCAATGCCGGATTGATGAAGTGACCGAGCGGCGATGTCGGCGCGCCTGAACCGTGCAATCCGTGGGGAGATGGTGTTGGTGATGATTTATCCTTCGCGATGCCAAACTCTTATTCGGCTTGCCGAGCTGCTGATCCGATAAGGTTAGGCTCGGCTCGATGAAGCGAGGATCTGTCTAGCGCAGGTCGGCAGAAGTGGAGCAATGTTACCGGACTGGTTTGACACCAGCGCGATGGTGAAGAGTGCCTCAGAGAAGGCTTAAAATTTTATGGGCACGTGTTAAGAACAACGCACAATACCCTAGAAGAAAATTCCTTTAAAAAGGTTGTCCAATATCACGTTCATAAATAAACATGAATTCTGGTCGGATCCGTATTCGCGCAGAAAACAGATCCGAAAAGTGATGCACTAATCGGAAGGTTCCCGGAGTTTGGACGGTCGGATCGAGCTGAAATTTTGAGGGGTGGTAGATAGAGGAATTCTGCAGCCGATCAACGGTTGGATCTTCCACAGGACGTCCGAGCTAGGTGCTAGAGACCACGCCCTAAACTTGTCCAGATTCCCGTCCAGATTTGACAGGGGTCCGGTATATCGTAGATTGCCGGAGATTCCTCCATCGGAACTCGACGAAATTTTGCATGGTTGTTGTAGACTTAATTACGCACAATTCCACCGAAGGAAGCGTCAAAGTGATGCTCGAGGAGGTGGTGGCAGCGGATACAAGTTCGCTGTCCGGAAAAACAGCACGGTCGCCCGAGGGCAATGTTGACGTCGAGCCCCCGAGCTCCAAGGATGATTCCTCCATGATCATGATAGAGATCGGACTTGATGTTGATGGAGGCCCACGTCCGAATATGATGATCAGAGGCAGGCACATTCCTCGGTCAAGCCAAGGTGACCAGTCGAGCCGGTGACAAAGATGCCGACGTCGCAGTCGATCTGCAGACGAGCCATTGACCCTTTGCCGATCACACAACGGAACTCTCAATGAAAGCACCATTGTCGGTGTCAAAACCGGCGGATCTCGGGTAGGGGTCCCGAACTGTGCATCTAAGATCGATGGTAACAGAAGACAGGGGACACAATGTTTACCCAGGTTCGGGCCCTCTCTATGGAGGTAATACCATACTTCCTGGTTGATTGATCTTGATGAATATGAGTATTACAAGAGTTGATATACCTCGAGATCATATGTTGTGGTCCAAGACCTAAGAGTATGATGAGTAATGTCATAATGATCCAGCATATGTCTATCAACTAGCCCGGCCTCGGCTTATATAATGTACCAGAGGCCTAGGATAACAAGAGTCCTAGCCGAATACGCCGGTGGAGAGGAGTCCTTGTCTTGATCACCAAGACTTGTGGAATCTTCCTCGTGTATACTTCGGCTGTACGAACTGGCCCATGAGTAAACGGCCATGGGGGTCCTCGGCCCAATCCACCTGATTGGGAGACGACGTGGTGAGTACCCCCTAGTCCAGGACACCGTCAGAGAGATCAAGGCAAGGGGCACCTCATGAGGTTCTCGTGACGTAAGCCATGATGACCGGGGCCAGGCGGGTGCCAGGTGGGCGCCAGCGCGCAGTGTCCTCGTTTCCTCTTTCGTGCTAAAGAGGCAAGCGTAGGCAAGGAGTCCCGAGGCATCAAGCAAAGGTTTCCATATCAGTGCAACGAGACCAAGACCATCAGGACGGCAGGACGGAGGTCACTGTGGAGCCCAAGACGGCGTCACCACCAGAGCCTTTGGCAGGTAAAGACCACCTTTAGTCTGGATAGTTTGTACTAGCTATCCCCCATTCAAATCGGCCGTTGTGGGATCCCTTCCCGCCTAATATTTGGGAAGAGGACTAGGGCCTCTATAAATAGGGTTAGCCACCACAGTAAGAGGCAACCAAGCTGGACGAATCATTCAGATCATCCCCATCCACACAAGCTCACCAAGCACAAGAGCACCTCTCCTCAGGAGGCTGTTCGTCCCTTGTAATTGTTCATCTTCAGCCCGAGAGGTAATCCACCACACCACACTGGAGTAGGGTATTACACCACATCGGTGGCCCGAACCAGTATAAACCTTGTGTCTCTTGTTCTGTGAGTTCGACGCGCTGTGCTTTGAAATCGCGGTGAGGGCGCGAGCTAGGGGGAGGAGAGATCTTCGTGCACACCCCAGTGTTCGAACCTCAAGGGTTTTGCCGGAACCCGAAATCCGACATTTGGCGCACCAGGTAGGGGTGCGCTGAAGCCTTCCTTCCGCCGATCCGCGCTCCATCGCTCCACCGCATCCATGGCGGACGCGCTTCAAGGCTGCACGGAGCGCCGGACCGCCCTCGTCGCCCGTGTCGCTCAGACAGTCCCTGTCGATGGGCCTTCCCGTCGTTCCCCGTCGCCCGCCGCCACCGGTCCGTCGGGAAACGAGCAGCAAGCGTCCTCACTGCATCCCTTTGTGCGGCGGGACGGCCGCACTGCCACTCCGTCGCTGACCCCAGCCGGGTCATCATCTCACGCTCGTCGCGCTCCCGCGGACGCGCAGGCCGCGCTGCTCATGGCACGTGAGCTCCTGCACTACCGCCCGGTCGACGACCTCTACGAGGACTGGTTGGACCGCATCGCCGAGCTCGTCAGCGCCGCTGGGGGCTCCCCCGCACCCTCCCTCTCGCTGCCTCGCCCTCCGCCAGCTGCGGGCGACGTAGCTCACGGAGCGCCTCCACCACCTCCGCACCGAGACGGCGCTCTGGCGCCAAGGCGTGTGGCCCCCCGGCGCGACCCACCGCGTCGGGCGCCTGCGCGAGAAGAAGGTAGCTGCCAAAAAGTTCCCCGGCCGCAAAAGAATGCTCCCGCGCTCCCAATGCCACCGCGACAAAACCGCGAGCCTGATACGTCTCCGTCGTATCTACTTTTCCAAACACTTTTGCCCTTGTTTTGGACTCTAACTTGCATGATTTGAATGGAACTAACCCGGACTGACGCTGTTTTCAGCAGAATTGCCATGGTGTTATTTATGTGCAGAAACAAAAGTTCTCGGAATGACCTGAAACTCCACGGAACTTATTTTTGGAAAATATTAAAAATACTGGAAGAAGAATCCACGTCAGGGGGGCCTCCACCTGTCCACGAGGGTGGGGGGCGCGCCTGCCCCCTGGGCGCGCCCCCTGCCTCGTGGGCCCCCTGTTGCTCCATCGACCTCAACTCCAACTCCATATATTCGTGTTCGGGGAGAAAAAATCAGAGAGAAGGATTCATCGCGTTTTACGATACGGAGCCGCCGCCAAGCCCTAAACTCTCTCGGGAGGGCTGATCTGGAGTCCGTTCGGGGCTCCGGAGAGGGGAATCCGTCGCCGTCGTCATCATCAACCATCCTCCATCACCAATTTCATGATGCTCACCGCCATGCGTGAGTAATTCCATCGTAGTCTTGCTGGACGGTGATGGGTTGGATGAGATCTATCATGTAATCGATTTAGTTTTGTTAGGTTTGATCCCTAGTATCCACTATGTTCTGAGATTGATGTTGCTATGACTTTGCTATGCTTAATGCTTGTCACTAGGGCCCGAGTGCCATGATTTCAGATCTAAACCTATTATGTTTTCATGAATATATGCGAGTTCTTGATCCTATCTTGCAAGTCTATAGTCACCTACTATGTGTTATGATCCGGCAACCCCGAAGTAACAATAATCGGGACCACTCCCGGTGATGACCATAGTTTGAGGAGTTCATGTACTTACTATGTGTTAATGCTTTGGTCCGGTACTCTGTTAAAAGGAGGCCTTAATATCCCTTAGTTTCCGCTAGCACCCCGCTGCCACGGGAGGGTAGGACAAAAGATGTCATGCAAGTTCTTTTCCATAAGCACGTATGACTATATTCGGAATACATGCCTACATTACATTGATGAATTGGAGCTAGTTCTGTGTCACCCTATGTTATGACTGTTACATGATGAACCGCATCCGGCATAATTCTCCATCACCGATCCAATGCCTACGAGCTTTTCCTATATTGTTCTCCGTTTATTTACTTTTCCGTTGCTACTGTTACAATCACTACAAAACCCAAAAATACTACTTTTGCTATCGTTACCGTTACTTTCATACTACTTTGCTACTAAATACTTTGCTGCAGATATTAAGTTATCCAGGTGTGGCTGAATTGACAACTCGGTTGCTAATACTTGAGAATATTCTTTGGCTCCCCTTGTGTTGAATCAGTAAATTTGGGTTGACTACTCTACCCTAGAAAACTGTTGTGATCCCCTATACTTGTGGGTTATCAGTGCCTCCTGCAGTGGCGGCGCGCGGGCATCAAGGGTAGGCTCTGCATCAGTAAAGGGCCCCGGTGGCCATAGCAGGCTGCCGCGCCTTCACACCGGAGCTGCGTAGCGTCCTCTGGCCGGGCAAGTTCAAGCCGGACCTGCCTCCTCGCTACGACGGCACCCCCGACCCTGTGGAGTTCTTGCAGCTCTACGAGCTGAGCATCGAGGCGGCCAACGGCGACGAGAAAGTCATGGCGAGTTGGTTCCCCATGGCTCTCAAGGATGGTGCTCGCTCGTGGCTCCTCAACCTGCCCCCGGGCTCGATCTCCTCCTGGGATGAGATGCGCGACCGCTTCGTCGCCAACTTCCAGGGCACTCGTGACCACCCTCCGGCCGCGGGTGATCTGCGCCGCATCAAGCAGCAGCCAGTAGAGACCTTACAGAAGTACATCCAGCGCTTCAACAGCGTTCGTCTCAAGATCCCCAAGGTGACGGATGAGGCCATCATTTCCGCGTTTTCTGATGGCGTCCGCGACATCAAGATGAAGGAGGAGCTCGCCATCCACGAGGAGTTGTGCACGGCTGTGGAGCTGTTCAACATGGCGACCAAGTGCGCGAGAGCCGAGGAGGGGCGCCTTTCCCTCCTCGAGCTCCCAGCTACCGACTCGGAGGAGAAGAAAGCCAGGGCCAAGGATGTGAAGCTCAAGGGAGTGGCCGTGCTCGTAGCGGAGCCAGACATGAATCGCGGCAGGGACCATCCCGAGTCGTCCAAAAGCAGCCGACCATTATGCGCCTTCCACAACGTACACAGCCACAACACCAACAACTGTCAAGAGCTCAGGGCCATTCGAGATGGATGCTTCGGTCGACGCCCCGAGCGCAACAACTGGGGCTACGGCCGAGGAGGAGGATGATGCGGAGGACGCTGGGATGATTGCGGCCCCCGCCAGGAGTTGTGCGACCGGCCTCGCAAGGACCGCTGGCAGGACCAGCCTCGTGAGGGTGCCTGGAGGGATCAGCCTCGCGAGGACCACCCTCAAGGCAACGCTTGCCTTCCTCCGCTGCCGCCACCACTAAGAAGGAACGACGACCATCATCATGACGATGGGGCTGGGGGCTTCTAGGAACTGCATGCTATCGCCTACATCTTGGGCGAAGCTCAGGCCCCAACATCTCAGCGTATCTTCAAGCAGTTTGCTCGCGAGGTGAACGCAGCCCTTCCCAGGCTTGAGGCCACGCGCCCACTCAGGTGGTCCAAGTGCGCCATCACTTTCAGCTCGGCGGACCAGCTCAAGTGCGTGGCCACTGATGGCGCCCTCCCGATGTTGTGCTCACCCGTCATCAGCAACGTACAAGTCACCAAGACCCTCATTGACGGCGGCGCAGGGCTTAACGTCCTGTGTGTCGAGACATTTGACAGCCTCCAAGTGCCATACGATCAGCTTCAGCCCACCAAGCCCTTCTCAGGAGTGACCGACGGCTCCACCACCCCGATAGGGCAGGTCCGCCTCCCTATCACCTTCGGACAGCACGACAACTACCGCACCGAGCTCATCGACTTCGATGTCGCCCACATCCGTCTGTCATACAATGCCATCCTCGGGTACCCAACGCTAGCCAAGTTCATGGCCGTAACCCACCACGGCTGCAATGTCCTCAAGATGCCAGGAAGCGGCGGGATCATCACAGTCCCCTGCGAAGAAAGAGATGCGGTGTGCTCCCTCGAGCGTGCCTTCCAAGCTGTAGAAATCGAAGACCCTGACAACCAAGGCACCATATACCCTCCTGAGGCTACCCCGAAGAAGAAGAAGCAGCTACTCCGTACAGGGCCTCAGGAGAGCAGCGCCTCTAGCGGTGCCACATCAGGATCGGCGCCCGCGCCTAGGGCGCCTCCCTCCCTCGCATAGGAAGGCGCGCCCGGCGCCCTCCTCGGGCAAGGCTCGGGGGCTCTATTCTGGAGGGCCTCAGACCTGGCCAACATCACGAGGGAGGTGCTCGGGCACCACGTGGAGGCGTGCTTTGCAACACGTTTCCCTCAGGAGGCCCCCGGGTAAGGAGTGCCCGGCGCTCAGGAGTCCATCGCCAAAGACCACTCAGGAGCTACAGGATGCAAGGGCCATGCGCGGCGACCGCCGCCCACCTGGCGCAGCTCCCCATCTAGGCGAGGATGGCGGGCTGCGCGTCTGCATCGACATCCCAGGGCTCAACAGGGCAGCATCTCAGGAGCGCTTCTGGCCTTCGTGCGTGGGATGTTGCGAGGGTCCACCTCACAGCTATGTTCGCATGCTGTTCGGCATGCCAAGCATGGCGGCCGCCTTCCAGCGCAACCTGCGGAGCATCCTGGCGACCTAGGAGGCCAGGCATCATGCGGTGCTGGCGGAGATGGAGACGGTCCTCAAGGAACCGCTTGGACCCCTAGAGCCTCCCAAGGCTCAGGGCCCCGGTGGCTCATGAGCAGCAACCCCTTCGCCACGCATCTTCAGCTACCCCGACATTCCTTCGACATTGGAACCAGGTGAAAATTTCCATGTTTATTTAGCTAGGAGTGCCCCCCGGGCTGTATCATTCCCAGGCCGCGTGGGCCTGTCCCTGTGGCATGTATCCTTTCACGTCTTTAGCTTACTCTGCTGGGGGCGCCCCTCGGGCTGCATCATCCCCAAGCCGCTCGGGTGCAACCCAATGACATGAATCGTTCTTGCATTTACCTAAGCTAGTTCGCTTTCCATGCATAATCTACCTATGGTTATCACCTGCTTGATTATCACCCATCGCGACCGCCCGCGTCGCCGGTCTGCCCCATGCTCATCCCGCAACGGGAGCTACATCACGTTGCACGACGCTTGTGCTCGGGTCCATCCCTGCAACGCCGACAAATCTGAGCGGTCGAGCTCTGACTCACGGCATGCCCCGCGCACGTCACCTCACCAGGCCCTCAGTGCCTTCATCTTCTTGCGGAGCGACCAGCGGCATACTGGCAATCGTAGTGGCAATCTGTGCCCCTCCTCGCGCTAACCTGCAGGAACCTCCTGAGGACAACAGCAGGCGGTACCGCGGGCTCCCTCTTCTCCCATGCAATTCGCTTGCGCGTTAAAAGGGGGCTCCTGAGCATCGTGACTCAGGAGCTCTTACTGGCTCTCCAGCCCTCACCCCCTAGCCTTGTCCATGGCATCGCGACCTGGCATACCAGTGGCGGCTGAGCTCGCTCGAGGGCCGGGACCTAAGGACGTAGAGCACATAGAAGAGCATGGAGAAGAGGGGAGGCTCGCATGGGCCCAGCCTAGCTACACTACAGCCGTCGACTCACGAGTCTAGCGGAGCACAAGGAACCGACTCTCGACTGCCAAGATAAGTTCCGCGCCCGGGTCGACCAAAGCGCTACGGCATAGGATTCTCACTTGTTGCAGCCCTGCTGCGGCAACGTCGCCTCCCTTTCCTACCTCTCGGTGGATGCTTGCGCGCTAAGGGGGACCTCGTGAGCATCGCGCCTCAGGAGCTCTTACTGGACCTCGGGCCGCTCACCTCCTGGCCTTGACGATGGCATCGCGACCTGGCATACCAGCGACGGCTGCAGCCTACCTGGGAACCGGGACCTGTCGGCGTAGAGCACCAAGCTGCCGCGGGGTCCATCTCAATTCCTCGCAGGGAACAAAGAAGGAAGTTTCTAGGAGCCCTATCTACACGTGCCAGCTCGGCCGACGCCATCACCAACAGTGGGCCACAGGAGGCCGGCGCCAACCCCATCCAGATCAGCAACGACGGCGGCCGGACGCTTCGGCCTTGCTCCGAGCGCGGTGAGAACTCGGGGGCACTTAGCTGTCGTCACTCGTCTCAGGGGTCTCATAGGGCTCAGGAGAGTCGCTGGACCCCCAAACGCCACCGCTGCTGCTAGAGGAGCTGCTCATGAAGCCAGCGGCAGGCTCGTCGATGGCCACTGCGCCACCCCGACGACCTCCTCCGGGGCAGTACTCCAGGCGGCGGCCTTCCTCGTCGAAGACCTTGAACAACATGGTGGAAGCGCCATCGTACTCAAAATGGATGGCGAGGGCACCTTCCGAGCGGCAAACTCGAGCAACCTCGCCCCAGCCACGGGTCATGAAGATCTTGCCTGGGGCGACGGCTTCAACCTCCGGCCCAGTCACCGGGGCGTCGCAGTCGGCGTGCTGCAGCAAAGCTCGAGGAGGGCCCCTCGGCGGCATCTCAGCGGAGAAGAACTGTGGAAAGCGAATCCAAGTGCGCGGAGGCATCGCCGCCCACATCATGAGTTCGCGCGAGGAGTCCGCGGCATGGGCTCCTGCGGCGTCGGCGTGTGTCACCACGACGCGGCAACCACGGCCACGGCGTGGGCGGCGGAGCTCGCCGCCTCTCCCTCCGGAGCCCTCAGCTTGGGCGTACAGGGGCAGTGGGTACCCGGGAGGAGGCCGCTCGCTCCAAGGCCTCGACACCTCCGGCCTCACGGCTACGTCGCGGCGGTGGGCCGGCCTCTTCTTCGGCGGAAGTGGCCCAGGCTCATCGCGGGGGGTTTTTCCCTTCTCTGCGGACGAGAACCTCTGTATCGGCGTCATGGGTGTCGCTGCCGGCAGTGTAGCAAGGGAGAAGAAACGAGCGGAGCAGGAAGAGATGAGTGACGGGGGCTCCGCCCCCTCCTCATTTATAGCGGGAGAAGGACAACCGGTGATCTCCATGATCACAGGTAATGATGATTTTTCTCTACATGCAGTAGGGACTCGTCAAGTCGAGCAGTTGCCGGGGCAGCGTGGGGAAGCGGAGACGCCCACGTCCAATCAATCACCACGCGTCAAGCGAGGCCGCAGGCTGTTGGGGTCCACGGTGCTCCGCACTTGCCCCTTTGGCTTCGCCTCGAAGCCAAGTCCGAGCGCGCCTTGGGCCCGAGGGCTACTGTCGGTGTCCTGGGAACGGGGGTCCCCAGACTTGCCTGCCTGCGGCCCGTGGCGTGGCTCCACCAGCGGCCCTGTACGGCCCATCTTCAGCAGCAAACACTCAAGACCCTCGCGAGGCGGATGACGCAAGACATCCTCGGGGGCGGCCTCACTAGGCTAGCTCGCGAGGGGCGGAGTGATCAAGGCAAGGGGCACCTCGCGAGGTTCCGGTGACGTAAGCCACGACGACCGGGGCCAGGCGGGCGCCAGCGCGCAGTGTCCTCGTTTCCTGTTTGGTGCTAAAGAGGCAAGTGCAGGCGAGGAGTCCCGAGGCATGAGGCAAAGGTTTCCATATCAGTCCAATGAGACCAAGACCAGCAGGACGGCCTGACGGAGGTCAACGTGGAGCCCAAGACGGCATCACCACCAGAGCCTTTGGCAGGCGAAGACCACCTTTAGTCAGGATAGCTTGTACTATCCCTTCCCGCCTAATATTTGGGAAGAGGACCAGGGCCTCTATAAATAGGGTTAGCCACCACTGTAAGAGGCAACCAAGCTGGACGAATCATTCAGATCATCCCCATCCACACAAACTCACCAAGCAGAAGAGCACCTCTCCTCAGGAGGCTGTTCTTCCCTTGTAACTGTTCATCCTCAGCCCGAGAGGCAATCCACCAGACCACACTGGAGTAGGGTATTACACCACATCGGTGGCCTGAACCAGTATAAACCTTGTGTCTCTTGTTCTGTGAGTTCGACGCACTGAGCTTTGAGATCGCGGTGAGGGCGCGAGCTAGGGGAGGAGAGATCTTCGTGTGCACCCCAGTGTTCGAACCTCAAGGGTTTTGCCGGAACCCGAAATCCGACACTTGTAGTGGCTGAGGATGGAGTAGAAAAAGTCAGAGAAGGGGGGAACAAACCCGGCGACGATGCTGCTCATAAAGAAGGGGTAGAAAGTGTTGCCCGAGGCCTCTGGCTCGGCGGAGCCGACCCGGATCACAATCTTCCTCTTCTCATCATCCTCCGCCGTCATCAGGAGCACGGCGGCAAGGTTTTTCTCTGACACGCTCGGTGCATCGAGTGCGGGCTCGTACCAGGATGGTGGAGGAGTGGCCCGAACCTTCTTGGGCACCATTGGCGGCAGGATTGAAGGAAGACCAGGGTAGATCTGGAGTCTTTGGAAGCAAAGGGCAATAAAGGGGATCTGGAGCAAGACAAGGGAAAGCAATGATGGCGGATGCAGCCCGCGCCAGCCTTTTGTTAGTCGTGCAGTTGCCGAGGCAGCGTGGGGAAGCGGAGATGCCCATGTCCCATCAATCGCCATGCATCAACCAAGGCCGTAGGCTGTTAGGGCCCGCGGCGCTCCGCACTTGACGTTGGCTTCCCCTCGAAGCCAAGTCCGAGCGCGCCTTGGGCCTGAGGGCTAATGTCGGCGTCCTGGAAACGGGGGTCCCCTGACTTGCCTGCCCGCGGCCCACGGCGTGGCTCCACCGGTGGCCCCGTATGGCCCATCTGTATCAGCCAACACTCAAGACCCTCACGAGGGGCCAAGCCTTGCAAGGCGGATGACGCAAGACCTCCTCGGGGGCGGCCTCACCAGGCTGGCTCGCGAGGGGCGGAGGGATCAAGGCGAGGGGCACCTCACGAGGTTTCTGTGACGCAAGCCATGACGACCAAGGCCAGACGGGCGCCAGGCGGGCACCATTGCGCGCAGTGTCCTTGTTTCCTCTTTGGTGCTAAAGAGGCAAGCGCAGGCGCGGAGTCCCGAGGCATCAAGCAAAGGTTTCCATATCGGTGCAACAAGACCAAGACTAGCAGGACGGCAGGACGAAGGTCACCATGGAGCCCAGGACGGCGTCACCACCAGAGCCTTTGGCAGGCGAAGACCACCTTTAGTCAAGATAACTTGTACTGGTTGTCCCCCTTCGATTTTGGCCGTTGTTGGATCCCTTCCCGCCTAACATTTTGGGGAGAGGACCAGGGCCTCTATAAGTAGGACTAGCCACCACAGTAGGAGGAGGACGGATCTTGGGCCATTCAGATCATCCTCATCCACACAAGCTCACCAAGCACAAGAGCACCTCTCCTGAGGAGGCTGTTCTTCCCTTGTAACTGTTCATCCTCAGCCCAAGAGGCAATCCAACACACCACACTTGAGTAGGGTATTACACCACATCGGTGGCCCGAACCAGTATAAACCTTGTGTCTCTTGCTCTGTGAGTTCGACGTGCTGAGCCTTGAGATCGCAGTGAGGGCGTGAGCTAGGAGGAGGAGAGATCTTCGTGCGCACCCCAGAGTTCGAACCTCAAGGGTTTTGCCGGAACCTAAAATCCGACAACGACGACAGCTAGGAATAGCCATCTCATTTTGTGCAGTTCTACTAAAACTGAGGTGTGTACTTTCGATTGCGCAGATAGAAATGATATGTAGACAGACATCCCTGTTTGCGCAAATATAAAATATAGTTATTTAAACAGTGACAATTATTTGTAGTGGCATATGATTAACAAAAACATCTATTGTGTTATAATTGGCACTACATTGATAGTATGGAAGTGCCCTTAAGTAAGTAGCATCAAATCACATCAACACTGCCACTAGATTAAGACTAGCCACTGTGGGAGTAACTTCAGCAGTAATAGCGAGTCCTACTCAGCAAATTTGCTTATGTCGCAATGAGTTAATGAGGAGAGAGGTAGTTTGAGTTAACTTAGGTAGTTACGGTAACATCACATGTCCCAATGCAATATGAGTCTATAACCTAATAAATGAAGCTTTGCATGTCACATGTCTGCATTTGTCCCATTTTTTATCTCCTCGGTGTCATTTTCCTATGTGAGCACAGGAAATCTAGACCTGCTCGTTCTCATTTGTGTTGTCCCCCAACACCCCTCACTTTCTTTCCTTTTTCGACCAAGAGACAGGTCCACTTCCCCCCATCCTTCGCCATCCACCATGCTTTCTTCGCCTTTCCAGCCAAGGGACCGGTTGGGTAGCCAGTATCTACTACTTTCCCCCATTTCCTCTTAGAACCAAGTCCTAGATTCATGCTACAGCTTTCCCACTTTCTTCCCTATTTGAACCAACTCTTAGATTCGACTGTATGAACTAGCTTTACCTTTAATAATAGTAAAAGTATAGGTGGCTTTAGAACAGCCGACGGAAGTAGAAAAAGATCCACACGCAGCCACGTGGGGAGCTGGGGCAGTTGAGCAAGCAGGTTTCGAAGGAATATATACCTGAGGGTTGTCGGCATGTGGCAAAGAAGGCCTCGGGAGGCCGCATCTTGGCCACAATACCGCAGGGAGGAAGAAGCGGTTGGAGGCCCTCCCGAGCCGGTGCTGTCTCGGAGAGAACGACACTGCCGCCGATCGGGACGCGTGGGCAGCTGTTGGTCTCCTCCCTCGCCGCCGACGACCGCGTGAATGATGCACCTACACCCCTGCCCCCGTCGAGGAGGTCCGGCCGGATTTGTGACCAGCCGTGAGCACAGAGAGAGTGTGGCCACCTATGTCTTGCTTATATCTGGAGAGCATGAGAGAGTGAAAGAGAGGAACCCTAGTAAAGCAAGCACTGAGGCTCCTGCTTATATATATAGTGGAGTGATTTTGTTGTACCAGCCGTTACTAAATTAAATACGCGCGAACCACTATTTTCATTTAAAGTTCAAGTAAAAATAAAACTCGATCAATAATGTGCCACCGCGTCTAGGACGCACAATACTGTATCATTCACGTGCAGTCCCCGACCCTCGATCAAGTTGAAAACTAGACTAGTCAAAATGTCAAATGGGATGCCTCTTTGTAAACAAATGCGCTCCTAGCTTCAAAAAAAAATGTGCTCCTACCTGTACCCGCGAGTGGGTGTGAGAGAACTAGTGCGTGCGTGCACCGCTTCTCCTCATGAGAGTACAATATACTACGCCCAAAGAACGTTCACCACAAGAGTAATAGTAAAAGTGTGTGACGTGTGAGTTAAAATAAAAGGTGCACGACATCTTTTATTTTTTAGAAGTTCTTAGGGTAGGGTGTGAATAGCACATATGTGTGTGACGTCTACCTACAGATAGATCGTGGGTGCGAGAGGACTCGGGAGAGTCGTGACTCCTGAGGGTGCGTGTGTGCGTGAGAGAGAGGGGGCACGTATCAGTGCAATGCATGTGTCCGTAAATCATATCTGACAAACGTTCGCCAAAAGTCGTTTCCTGACGGGCGCCGTAAGAACGGTTAGATCAGCATCCGACAGTGTCAGTTTTGCCATGTCATTTAACAAACAGCCACTCCTCCGACACACAAATCTTCCACGTGAGTGTTAGCAACTGCCGCATGCTCCTCCCTCCGTTCCAAAATGTACTGCATATAGCTTTATTGAAAATTCGAACCTCGCAAACTTTTACCGAGTTTTCGTATACCAAAATGCACATACAGAATACCCAGTATATATCATTTCATTCATCTTTGAGAGGTAACTATAAAGATGGGGGAGGAGTGTACAAAGAAAGACCGTCATATGACCTGCAGCAATTTCAACCATCCTTTGGTGTGGAGGAATATCATAGGAACTCTATATGATATGATTTTTATAGGATTATTTCCTTTAAAGCAAATTGGTTCATAGGAATAGATTCATATACTCCACATTTCAAAGGAAAATAAACATGATATCATTTTTATAGCTTTAGAGCCGCTTGGTTCATATGAATGGATTCCTATACTCCCACAATTTCAAAGGAAAATAAACATTAGCGTATATTCAATAGAAAAGTTCCTTTGATTTGAACCAAATGACATCTCTTTTCTAATCTCTCCTCATAGGAATTGAGATACATGTCATCTCTAGATTCAATAGAAAAGTTCCTATGATGTGAACCAAATGACATGTCTTTTCCAATCCCTACTCATAGGAATTGAGAGACATGTCATCTCTTTGCCTACAACTTCCATTTATACATCTTCTTTATTCCTAAATAGCTAGTACAACCCACTAGTAGCTTTTTCCCTGGACATGCAACTATGGCACAAGAACTCGTCATTATGCAAGTCATAAATCACATTCTTTTTGTACTCTATGCATGCAAGCACCACATCATCAATTCGTGCATGTTACTCATAAGTTATTTCTTGCATTAGATTTCGTATTGACAATGTATATGTTGGTCACGTGCACACATATGTAGTTCACATTTTTGTTAGAAATGTCATTATTTTAACTGCAATTCATTTTTTTCTTTGTATTACATTTTCATTTTAAGCATACATTCACTTCCCATTAGTTATAGATGTTTTTGGAGGAATTTTTATGCATTATTTTGAGTAGCAAATTTCACGCGACTGCGGGTATATCAAAATGCGGGGCCCATGCGTCATTGTCTTTCGGTCGAACCTACGTCCACAATTTTTTGTACTATGTATATCTCCACTGGTCCCCGAACCCAAAATGATGCCTCGTTCCCGTAAAACCAAGCGGCCCACCCGTGTTAAGGCGTCGACTCGAACTCAATCCCTCTCCCATTTACTAAGCCATGGCCCGCATGCCGTAGTACTCCTACAAACCCTACCCGCCGCACGCATCATCCGTTTTCTTCAAGAGGACGGGGGAGAAGTGGATTTGTAGTGGAGGCTCCTACCCTAGGGTGCCCTAGGCAGCTGCCGCACGCATCATTGGTTTTCTCTTTTCTTTATGCTCTTGTGCCCTAGAGTGGAATGATGGTTGCTTCGTCCGTCCAGCTTAATGCGGGACATGTGGGGCTTTGTGATTTGACCCATCATCGCTCATTTACTACTACTGCGGCGCTACGACTGGGGTGCCTCCAAGTCCAACCGCTGCTCCGAACTGTAATTTGGTGCATCGCATGTGAGCGTGTCGCCATTTCATGTGTGGATTGACCCTTCTTGAGTTGCTACGCCAACACGACGGGAGCAGCCTACCACTTGGTTTTGCTCCTTGGTGAATCCTGACTATTGATCTAAAAAGATACTACTCCTACGCCCTCCGTCTTGGTTTATAGGGCATGCACGTAGTTCTAGGTCATCCATTTGACTAACTAAATATGAGTTACTGTGTCACAAAAAGTATATCATTGTATTCTTAAGCAGATGTAGTTTCTAAACATATATTGTTCATCACATATATCTCTATCTCTACTCCTATAAAAAACTGAGTTGGTGATGACGGTGTGCCTGCCATCTTGCAATATAGACCATCCAATCTATATCTGACGGATAGAAATCAAACTGTGGCAATTTTGCAAAAACATACCCGCACCTCTCTCCACATTTGCAAATAAGGCCTTCCCTTGTTCATCCTTATCTCCCACAACCTCATTGTTGAGCAATTAAAAAAAGGAAGTTTGTGGAACAATCTAGCATGGTGGCCACTGTCGGCGTCGTCCATCCCATGCCTCCGCTCAGTCCGACCATCAATCACCACCACGCCCCACTCCTCCTCACCTTATATCTCCTCTTTCTCAAGATATCATTAGATTTTACACATGGGATTACTCCCGTATGGGTTAATCACAACAGGTGTTTTGTAAAAAAATGCATCTTGATGTTTCGTGCAATGCACGGGCATCTTGCTAGTAGCTAGTTAAATTCTCAACCTAGAACGATGTGCATGCCCTGTAAACCGAGATGGAGGAAGTAGTAAAAATGAGGTGATTTTACCGAGCGGTGGGCGGGGGAGCATGGCCTGTCATGCGGTCCCATGTGTCATGATGTACCAAGGCGACGCGCGTCCCTCTTGAGGCAGAACAATGGCAGAAGCAATACATGGTTTTCTTGAAGGAGATGACAGCGAAGCGGATTCAACAAAGTGTGAAATAATGGTTGCTTCGTCCGTTTGGGAAGGTGCGGCATTGTGATTTGACGTCTTATTTCTCATTACTACTGGGACGCTACGCTGGGGTGCGTCCCCCCTACTGTTCTGCACTGTTATTTGGTGCATGACATGTCGACTCAGTTGCTATATGTCCCACATGTCGGCGAGAGGAAGTACAAAATTCATGATAGCGAGCGTCTCCACTCTTTTAGTACGACAGAGGAGTACAAGGCACGGCTTGGTTTTTTCTGCTTCGCGCGATCCATCGATACAAACCTGGACTAAAAAAGTTGAGGGCGGGTCTGTTCCCGTGCGAGAGGCAGGGGAGTTTGGCATAGTCTGTTTGTGGGAGGAAGGGAAAGAAGCAAATAAAGGTTGAGAGTTTTGGGAAAATCTGATTTTACGGAGTACGTATACACTATGGAGGTAGTACTACTTACTACTCCCTCCTTTCCGGTTTATAGGGCTCATCTAAAAAATCGTTTTTCCGTTTTATAAGTCTCAATTCTACTAGTAGTACCATCACATGTTTGGATTTTGAGGTGCATTAAATCACCCGATGCAAGTAGTATCAAGAGAAAACTCACCAATGCATGTGGGAGTTCAAGGAAATTTAGTGGTCATGCATGCATTCGTTGTAATTAATGCATCGGTAAACATAACTTCTTGATAAAAACGAGCATACTAATTACTTGTGCAAACTACGAAATATTCGACCACTCACCATCTACCTTGGTTGGAGAGATTTTGAAATTGAGCCATAAACCAGAAAGGAGGGAGTAGTAACATAGCCTAGGGTAGCTTGCTGCACCATGGACTCCAAGGAAATTGCTGTAGTACTAGTCCTATGTACCACTGTACTACTCCTAATACTAAAACACATATATTTCAAACAATATGATAATCTCTCTAATGATGGTAGGGATGAGGAGCAACGGAGGGAGTAGTAAAATTTTCTCCTCGTCCTGCAGGCCACCGCGTTCGTGGGTGAGGGAGCGGGCGTAGGCGTAGTAAGCAAGCTACTCCTCATCCTACGACTCTGTGAGCCACCGCGCCTGTGGGCGGGGGAGATGGCGTACTAAGCAAGCTTCTCCTCGTTCTGCGAGTTGACGGGACACATCAAAAGTAATACGTACACAATATCTCCAGTGTATAGAGCCTTGCCTCTAACATAGGCCCCACATGGTTTGCCTCTTATCAAATGAAAAAACCACAATGTATAGAGACTCTAACTAGCCTCTAAGGTGGGCCCTAGCAGAAATTTAAAAAGTATTGATTAGCAACACATTTGTCCAATCAATACTATTTGTCTTGCACTCCTACTTTCTTATGCTTCCTAAGGCTGACAATTGGGACCAGATGGATTGTTACATTGTTAGAGGCAACCTCTAAGGTTAGACGCGATGCTAGCCAATTTTTTGTTAGAGGCAGTTCATTCAATGCATAGAGGCCTACCTCTAAGAGGAGAGAGGGCTTAGAGGAAACAAAAAGCATACATTGTGGATGCCCTAAGTGCCTACTTTCCGGTCTATATGACTCAGTTTAAAATCCACAATGCATCCATAATAGATGCTGAGTGGTGGAATAAGTTTGTTACTTCCGTAGTTCGCAAAAGTACTGAGCATGTGATATGGTGAACGGAGGGAGTATGATACCATTAGTACTACAGTTCTTTTGGAAGGGTTTTAGTAGTCCCTCCCATTCACATGTTCACATTTCAAGCTTCAATAAAAACGTTGCACGCAAGGATTAAGAGAAACCTCAACAATGCATGTACTCCCTCAATCCATATAGGGTATAAAAGGCGTTTTGGATGCTAACTTTGACCACATGTTAGAGCAATAATATGCCATCCAACTTACACAAATCTTACCATCAAATCCGTACGTGGTCATTATACTGGTAACACATGCATGTGTTGCAATTAGTACGTAGATACAGTAGTAAACACTCACTATCTAGTAGTACTAGTAGTACTCTACACTACTACTACGAGCTGTGCTTTTTTGTCCCACCACGCCGCCCGAGCCGGCCGCAGAACGACCGGCGACTCGCAAATTACGCCATCCAACCATAGCCGCATACATTCTGACAGCAACTCAACCAACCGGACGAAGTTCATGCAAACACGACGATATTTCATATAAACAATGACAAAATTCATATAAAATACCGGATTTTCATACAAACAAGACGGATTTCATTACATTCAAATCAACTAAGCGGTGCTAGTCCTGAACAACACAGGTATAATAATACCTAGCCTAAATGGTCGCCCGCCGATCCATTTGTCTTCCTCACGTCCGGCAGCACTATCACCGGACTGCCGAGAGCCCCATAGGTATATGCTTAAGCGCAAAGGATGGCTCGCTTCCCCACTGCTCAACTGACATCGTTGGCTGATGCCCGAGATGGAGGCGGAAGGGGGCTTCTCCGCTTCCGTGGAGCCCATGCAGGGTCGGCGAAGGTCCTCGCAACAAAAGGATCCAGCAAGACACCTGTTGTGTACGCCGGTGTCGCCTCGGCGGTGGCCTTCATGGGACCCAAGCGGCGGCAGCCTCCCGTGTTCTACTTCTCCTCGATGATGGTGGCGGACGCGGAGGCGCTGGCCACCGACTCGTCGCTCTCCGCGCACCTGGCTTCTGTCTTTGCTTGCATGGCACGGCCGCAGGCATAGGAGTCTCGGCCACATAAACGGGAGACGCGGTCGCAGACACGGGAGGCGCGATACGAGGCGGCGGATGGACGGCAGCGACGACGCCCGTGCTCCCCGCCGTGCCGGTGTGGAGCAGCTCGCTGCTCCTCGTCGAGCTAGCCTGGAGCAGCGAGTTGCTGAACCACGCGCCGGCTTGGGGCAGCAACTCGCTCCGTCGGGCGAGGGGAGGGAGGTGGATCAGCGAGCTGCATAGCTCGTATCCGGCAGGCTCGGCGGGCCACCTAGCCGGCTTTGATGCTGGATAACTACTCTTCGTAAGCCATTGTAAGAGTGGACAAAATGGTGAAGGAGGAGATAGGGGAGCGGCGGAGGTGTTTGATTCTTGGCCAGCTTCTGGCCTCGTTTAAATAGGAGATAACATAGAGGTCGGACGAGAGGAGCTCAGCCGGCGTTGTGTTTAATGCCGGCCCGGTCATGAATGGACTTGTGTTCAGAGTGGGTTTCTCGGCTTCCACTCGGGTTTCATGGAGGCGTTAGAATGCGGCCAGGAGGCGTGTTCAGCCGGGCGTGCATCAAGTGGTGCCCTCGACTCTGATGTACGACACCGTGCCGTCCTTCCACTGATTTGTGGGCTCGTTGGGTACCTGGCCTGCATGCCAGTGACCCAACGCAGGCAGCGCATGACAGAGGTGATTTTGGTGGGCTAGGGCGGTCAGAAGCGGGCATTTCATAAACCGATGATTGTTCATTGAGCGTGACGTCATCTATTTCATGTAGATAAGCCTACTATATAATGTAAGAGAATTTTAAATTTTTCATATATACGTTGATAGCCCGTTCGATACGTTGTAATTCATAAAGACCGCTGCACACATCAATGTGCTACTTATCACATATAAGATTGATTACTACCCATACCAATCCATGTCCTTAACAAAGGGTGCATGCATGTATAGGTTGAGCGTGTGTCTTGCATCGTGTGCTGTGTGCATGCAGGCGTGCGAGTGTTGCGTGCGTGCATGTGTACGTTTTAGTGTTGCATGCATGTGTGCGTGCGTGCGTGTGTTCATGAGTGCATGTGGATGTGTCAGTGTTGAATGCCTGCATGCGTGTGTGTGTTCGTGCGAGTGTTGCGTGCGCGCATGTGTACGTACGGGGTGAGGCTACACGTCAGTCGACTGACTTTTTCATCTCTGGTCAGTCGATTTTCCAGCCGTTGGATATGAAATCAAGGGCCTGCAGTTCATCTTCAACCTCCACCCCCTAAGCCACCCGCCACCACCGGCCGAACCGCCGGCCCCCGCCGCCCGCGGCTGGCGGTGCTCCCGCACCAATCGTCGCCTTGCCCACCTCGAAACCACTCCCCGCCGCCGGTCCGCCGCCGCCCCGGCCCTCCCTCTAGGCCCCCCCGTGCCGAGCTTTTTCTCTGGCGATCCCCACGCCACCGCCCCACCACCACGCCCCCACCGCCGGCGGCCACCGCCCCCACCCTGAACCCTAAGATAGATAGTGGGATACCTCTCCGGCGAGCCCTTTCCCCATTGAGGCTGGTTCTTCCTTAACTCGAGCGAGCCCCCCACCCCCTGAAAATCGACTAACCCAAAAGTCGATTCGGTCGACTGAAGTGTAGCTAAATCGGTACGTGTGAGTATTGCATGCATGCATGCGGGCGTTGTGGGCATGCTTGTGCGCATGTGTGATGAGTTTGCATTCACCACAGTGGCTCGTGCGTGCGTGCAATTAAAACGGCCGGCTCAGCATATCATCACAAGGCGATCCTTGTCCGCTGTGGTTAGGGGCGCGGGCTGCCAACCAGAGGTCTCACGACTTCGAATCCCCACCGACCACTAATTTATTACCATTTATGTCTTTCATATACGCATTGACGGGTGGGCCCCTATGGTAATGTGCACTACTGAATGTGGACCGTTTGACTAGTCAATTGATCGTATCATCAACAAATTACGGAGCTGTATGGTGAGCCAGTGACCGTATGATCACCATAAAATGTATTTTATTAGCACGGTACAGACTCAAACTACCATTTCTTTCTATCATATACGCGCTGACGGGTGGGCCCATGATTACACGCTGATGGTGCAACACTAGTTGCGCCACGTGGAATGTTTGACTAGTCAATTGATCATGTCATCAACAAAATACGTGAGAGCCGACTTATAGAGAGCTAGGATAAACTCACCTGTCTGTTGTAGTCTCTCCGCTATGTGGCCCGTTCGTACTCTTAACAATCAATCTTTTCAATAAGACCCTGAACTAGTTAAGGTTTAAATGACGGATTTATGTCACGTGAGAGCCAGCTTATGGGATGAACGGCTTTCATGCCAAGCTTCTTTGAGGCGCAAAAATTGAATTTTTTAAAACATAAAACAAGAGTTGGTCTCTTTTGGTCGTGCCTTCAAAGCCGACTTACAAAATATTTGAGATATACATGTATATATTCTCTATTTCTTGTTTTATAGGAATTTTTGTCATACAAAAGCTGTAAGCCCTTGGATCATGGAAGATCCGGGTTAGCATTACTCATAGCTTGAGTTTATGGTTATTGTGACCCGCCAAGGGGATTGTTCAAGTCTTTTCAGACCATGAGTTATTGGGTTTTTAACCCGCCTTGGAGTTTTTGCAAATTGACAGAGCAAGAGTTGATGGATTCTTCACCAGTCATATCAAGACCATAAGAAATTTTAGAAATATGACAACACCAGATATGCATATATGTGAGAGGATCACAAAAGTTAAAACCAACTGGAGCATAAGTTGATAAGAGCTTGCATGAAGGCATGGCAGGGAAGTTAACTGTTTTCCACTAAAGCTATTACATGGCTACAAATGAGCCCAAAAGTGTTTAAGCTTTCGTGAGTCACATCACTCCTTGGAGCCGGCCACAGTGCCATCTGGGTTCTGACTAGGCAGGTTACTATCATCATGGTGCCTTGAGGTGGAGGCCTCCGGGTCATCCTGTGCCGGCTCGTCCTCGGCTGCAATCTGGAGAGTAGCCGATGTCCAGTCAATGCCGGTTAACGCCTCAAAGGTAGCTTCCTCGTTAAGAATAAGAGAACGGTCAAGGTCGGGGGCAAAAGCATGTTTACACCTTGGAGGAGTTAAATCCACAATCTCATGAGAAGGCGGCTTGATACAGATGTTTTTGCTGTCATAAGCCGCCTGATATTTGGACAGATCCACTTCTTGCGCAAGTTGACACGCGAGAGGTCGCATCTCCCTAGCACATCTGGCAAAGTCTACTTCTTTGAAGATTGAGCCATTATCATTAAACTCTATACACCCGCCAACCATTTCAGTCGGGTCTAACTCTGATTGCCACGCTTTAGCCTGGCTTAGAGCATTAAGGACTCCTGTGCGGGCAGCTGATAGCTTTTTTTCTTCAATCTGTGATGGCACAGTTGACAGATGTTCCAGCACAGTCTTGATAGCAGTTGGAGGTTTCTTAAAACTTGCTACGGCCACAAGGGTTCGCAGGCTCCCAGGATAATTGCTCCGTTAATGAGTAAACAACTCTAAGCTTCAATAACATGTTTTCTCAAAGGTTGGCACTCCTGGCACCTATCATACAGTTGCAAAACAAGTCAGTTGAGTTAGCAATCAAGTATTTTGAGTCGCTAGGCGGGTTACAACATTTTGCACTGATATATGATTAGCTTCAATTGAGTACAAGTTTTAACTTACCAAAGATGGCGGCTGTCATTTGGGATATATGCCATTTTAAGCCAACAAGCTAGTTAGTTACCGGCTTAAGTTGCTTCTCATCCTCTTCCGCTCTTTTTAGCAGTGTAGCTTTGTCAGTTTCTCAGGTAGTTCTTTTTGCATCAAAGTTTGCCTTGAGTTTTTCAATATCTTCCAATGAAGATTTCTGTTCTGACTCAACTTTGATGGTCTCAGCCTGTTGCAACTCAACATTTTTCTTTAAGTCACCAAGTTGAGACTCTTTCGTACTTAATGCTTCCTGCAAGAAGGATTTGAAGCCATATTTGCAGTTCAGTATGGGTCAGATTTATTCTCATACTATTATTCAAGTCCCAAGCACATGGCAAGCAATATACTTTGCACTTGGGGGCTAATGTAGGTCATTTCAAATTATATTTTGACCCGGCTCAGCAATAAGCCGGCCCTTGGGGGCTACATTCTTTTATAGAGAGTACTCGCGTGACCCAAGTTATCTTTTCAAGATAACCCGACCCTTGGGGGCAACGCGCGGTTCTTTTAAGATGCATATTTTGAAGACCTGGCTCATCTCATTAATATAAGCTGGCCCTTGGGGGCTACGCGAGGTTCATTCAAAGTGGATATTCGAAGACCCGGCTCATCTTGTCAAGATAAGCCGGCCCTTGGGGGCTACATGAGTATGTATATATGCTAAGGCAGAAAAGGGTAAGCTCATACCTCATATTTCTGCTTCATCAAGTTCACTAAGCCGGCTTCTAAGTTGCAGCTTGTGTGAAGGTGGTTCAGATAACCCACGTGCAGCTCGCCCGTGCTAAAGTCCGCATAACTCTGCAAATCCATTTTAGCCTTCCCTTCTCCAATGAAGGTGTTTCTTCTTTAGCTGAGTGCTTGGAGAGCATTCTGGAGAGTTCGGGCGCCTTAAAAGATGTCCTGATAACAGCAATATCATCAACATTGTCATCAGCCGGGCTCTTGTCAGTTGATTTGGCGGGAGAGATAGGCTTAGGACTTGGTGGGTCATGGCTAGGCGCTGGGTTAACATCAGTGTTCATGGGCTCAAAAGCTGCAGCATCAGTTTCTGGAGTGGGTCATCTCGCTGGTTAATAGGATCTTCAGGGTTCTTGATTGGGACCTCTGGGGTCTCCAACACCTGCTTCTCCGGCTCGGAGACATCGTGGGCTTTGGAAGAGCCGCCCACTTTCTGTTTCTTGCCAATTTTTGCTTTGGCCCAGTGACAAGAGCAAAGAGCTTATGAGTATATGATAACAAGTCTTTCAATAAATGTAAGTACTTACCCCTGGAGAACAACGAAGGCAGGAAGCTGCATTCCAGTAGAGTCGCCGAATGATGTAGGTGTTCCCTGATAGTTGGAATCAGAGTTAAGAGGTTGCCGCACAAGACTGGCTAGTGGAAAAGATAAAGGTTGTTTATGATGCACCTCATTACGACGTTTCTGAGGAGCCAGAGTATGGGATAAGCCAGCTACGAGATCTTCAGAGCCGCCGCTCCGGGCCAGGCGCCTTGACTCATGCTGCCGCTTCTTGAAAAGAAAGTTGGGGTCCAAATAAGCAAGAGGATGAGAAAATCTTACTTTCCGGATGACCCGCCGTGTTTTCTTTCTGGGCAAGGGTTCTGAGTCGGAGGAGACAGTAATTACCTCTGCAGCATCGGCATGGCTCATTTCCACTTCATCCTGAGAGGAATCAACATCAATAAGTTGCATAAAAATAAGACCAAGGGAGTCAAGTTCTACCTCCGACTCATCCAGTTCGAGAAACTCGTCTACTGCTTGTTTCTTGTGTCGACCCGTGCCACGAGACGTCCCTGTTTTAGTCTTCTTACTGGGCGGGGTGGCTGTTAGCCTCTTCTTCCAGAAATAAGAGTCGTCCTATGTACATGCGTGAGCAATAGTTTGAAGGATATGAAGCACAAGAGATAGATAAACAAGATGAAGATTCACTCAAAATACTTACAGCAGGAGCCTGGTTAAGAGTGCAGAAAGGATTCAGTCCCACTTTGTTGCAGTTTTCCCCAAGCAATGTCTTAACTGTGTCATTGATCTCTTTCTCAGTCAGGCGTGTTTGATTGTAACGCTGTGGGTCCTTCGTATCACCAGTATATTGGCACATTAAGCCTTTGCGCCAGCTCAGTGGTAAAATCCTCCATGCGACCCAACAGTGGGTCAGATCAACTCCAGTTAATCCGTTGGCTATTAAGGCCCTTATCTTTGAAAATGTGCGGGCATACCCGGCGCGTTCTGCGGCAGTCAATCGACCCGGAAGATCACTGTTGATGCTGAGCTGGTAGGGGTGATAACCCAGCAAGGGATTTTCTCCAGCTAGAGAGGTGTCTATGCAATAAAACCAGGTATAGTTCCAGTCTTTAGGGTGGCTTGGTAGTGCAGCTGAGGGAAAGGTTACATCTCTCTGCCTTTGGATAGAAACACCTCCAAGTTCAATACTGGGCCCATCTATCATTTCAGTTTGGCAGTTGATGTAAAAGAAATCCTTGAAGAGATCAACAGCGGGCTCTTCTTGAAGGTACACCTCACAGAATACATGAAAGTGGCATAGGTTAGAGACGGAGTTGGGACCGATGTCTTGAGGATGAAGTTTGTAAAAATGCAGAGCATCCCAGAAGAATTTGGACCCAGGTGGTGAAAAGCCACAGAGGAGGTGATCCGAAAAAATAACAACTTCGCCTTCTCCGGGTTGAGGAGTAGTTTCAGGACCGGGAACCCGCCAGTGAATAACCTCTTTAGCTGGCAAAACCCCCATGTCCACATACTCGTTTAACGAGAGCTCAGAGATTCTGGAAGCAACCCAGTCGCAAGAAGTGTGAGTCTTAGTCATGGTTGGCTGGTTTAAAAATATGTGACCAAGGAATAAAGGTATGGTGGGTTTTAATTGCAATGGTGAGGCGCCCTAGCCATGGAGTGAAGTGACTATCAAGCCATGAGAATATGGCGGGTTAAGTTATGAAAGTATAAACCAGCAGCATGTTGGCGAGTTAATTGAAAGAAGAAGTTTTGGAATTCCTGGCGGGTTACAAGTTCACTATTAAGCTGCTCGAGAAGTGAAAGGTGGGTCAAGTATTTATGGATCCAAGATTATTGGATTTTGCTAAGTGTAGGGCAAACTTTTTTCACAGTTCACAGCTATATTTGCGGATCTACGAGTGGTGCAAAAAAGGAAAATAATTGCTAGACCTAAAAAAGGCAGTGACGGAAAAGCTAACAGATTATGTACTGATTCTAAAGAAGAAGGAATCTACACTAGATACAAGGTGAAGGCTAAACTGCTACCGCATTACTTCTATATCGGTTTCACATTGAAATACAAGACTGTTCGGAGATGAGATGAAGTTGGATGAGTTGTATGAACTCGAGTGCCCTAATGTGGATCTGAGAAAGGAGAAGAATGATACCGGACGGTATTGGTAAATAGGGGACGACCGCCGCTGGATTCTGGTCCCGACAGGTTGATGCAGCAGCCTTGACGGAGTGATCGGCGCGGTTCGGCTAGTGCGGCGGAGCTCCGGTCGTGGCTGATATCGCAAGGGGCCAGCTGAAACCGGCCGCGAGGACCTCGCACGCTGGACCGAGCTCCCGAATAGCTGCGAGGGCATCCATGAGGTCCAAGCCATTCAGTACTTTGTGAGCGGCTGCCGGGATGGCACCCTCCTCAGCCACAAGCTCCTACGCTCTGAGCCGACCACCATGGCCGTGCTCATGGTCATCGTGGACAAGTACACCAACGCCGACTCCGCCATGAAGATCTAGGTGGTGCTGGATGAAGCCGGCATGGCGATGCCGGCAACACCCCCAAGCCGGCTGGCGAGAGCAGCCACCAGCAGAACAACCAGCAGAACAACAAGCGCAAGGCCGATCAGCCCCGCGCTACAACAACCGCCTCATCGCGGCCGCCGAGCAGGCGCCCGGGGCCGAGCGAGCCTGCAAGCCAGCAAGACCCCATGGCAATCCGCCAGGAGCTTCGAGGAGATGCTCGACGCTCCCTCCAAGCACCACAGCAGCGTGAGGCCATCCACGCACACGCTCCGGCAATGCGCCATCACCAAGCGCATCATGAGGGGCGACATCCTATCGCCCCCCTCTCCGGCTCCGGGCGCGGCACAGCCGGCTCCGCCTCCACCACCCCCGCTCCCGGCAAATGGCGCGAGGCACGATGATGTTTTCCCCAACCAGAACGCGAGCTACACCATCTTCACCAGCCTCGGCGATGACAAGCGCAGCGAGCGCCTGCGTCGACACGAGGTGAACACTGTCGTCCCGGCCGTGCCAGAGTACATGCACTGGTCGGCCGTCATGCCAAACCCGGGTGGCTACGCTCTTGTCCTTGACACCACCATCTTCGCCAGGCGGACTTGCAAATTTTCACAGGTCCTCATCGATGGCGGCAGCAGCATCAACATCCTCTACCGCGACACCATGACCAAGCTCGGCCTCGAGGCCAAGGACCTGGAGCCATCCCGGATGGTGTTCGACGGCATCGTACCAGGTCTCTCCTGCTCTCCCATCGGCCAGATCCGGCTTGATGTACTGTTCTGCATGAGCGACCACTTTTGGCGCGAGCCCATCTGGTTGGAGGTGGTGGACATGTCCAGCGCATACCACGCGCTGCGGGGCCGGCCCGCTTACCAAGTTCATGGCCATTCCCCACTACGCCTACCTGAAGATGAAGATGTCGGGTCCCAAGGGCCTCATCAACATCATCTACTACTACCAGAAGTCCCTAGAGTGCGCTCTAGCCGGTGCCAAGTTGGCCGAGTCGCTGGTCATAGACGAGGAGCGGCGCCAACTCGACCGAATCGTTGCACTAGCCAACGAGACGTCGGCTGTGCCGGCTTCAGCCATGGAGTCGGCTGGCGAGGCCTCGTTTCAGCCATCCAAGGAGACCAAGAAGGTCAAGTTGAACCCAGAAGAACCAAGCTGCAGCAAGTAGGTCGTCGGGGGCGCCCGCCTCGACAGCAAATAGGAAGGCGAGCTCGTCGACTTCCTCCGTGTGAATCGGGATATATTTGCATGGATCCCAAAGGAGATGACGGGAATTCCGAGGGAGTACGCCGAGCACAAACTCCACGTCTGCAAGGATGCCAAGCCTGTCCGTCAACCCTTGCATCGCTTTTCAGAAGCGAAGAGCAGAACCATCGGTGAAGAGGTCGCCAAGCTACTCGCAGCCGGCTTCATCATGGAAGTGTTTCACCTCGAGTGGCTGGCCAACCCGATCCTCGTACAGAAGAAGAAGAACACATGGCGCATGTGCATGGACTACACCAGCTTGAACAAGGCCTGCCCCAAGGATCCTTTCGCTCTCCCGTGGATAGATCAAGTAATCAACTCCGCCGCCGGCTGTGAGCTCTTGTCCTTCCTGGATGCTTACTCCGGCTATCATCAGATCAAGCTGGACCCTGTCGACGCCCTGAAGACATCCTTCATCACGCCCTTCGGGGCATACTGCTACATCACCATGTCGTTCGGCTTGTAGAATGCCGACACCACCTTCCAGCGCTGCATGCAAAAATGCCCGCTGACGCAACTCGGCCGCAACATCCACGTCCACGTGGACGACATTGTGGTGAAGACCAAGCAGCACCTCATGCTCCATGACGACCTGAAGGAGACCTTTGCCAATCTGTGTGAGTGCCAGATCAAGCTCAACCCAGAGCAGTGCGTCTTCGGCATTCTAGTCGGGAAGCTGCTCAGTTTCCTCGTCTCGAAGCCCGGCATTGAGGCGAACCCAGAGAAGATCAAGGCCATCGAGCACATGCGCAAGCCAACCCAGCTGCGAGATGTCCAGAAGTTCACCGGCTGCTTGGCCTCGGCCAGCCACTTTCTCAGCCGGCTGGGCGAGAGGGCCTTGCCCCTATATCAGCTGATGAAGAAAACATCACCGTTCGAGTGGAACGACCAGGCAGATGAAGAGTTCCGGGATCTCAAGCACATGCTCTCCACCGCACCCGTCCTGGCCTCACCGGCTGGCAAGGAGCCGTTGTTTCTATACATTGCCGCCCCCTCGCGGTCGGTCAACACGGTGCTAGTGGTCGAGCGACCAGAGAAGGGCAAGATCCAGTCTGTCTAGCGCCCGGTCTACTACCTGAGCGAGGTGCTTTCCGCCTCCGAGCAGAACTACCCGCACTACCAGAAGATGTGTTATGGCATGTATTTTACCGCCAAGAAGCTGAAGCAGTACTTCCAAGAGCATGTCATCACTGTGGTCAGCACGACCCCCATCGGCGAGATCATGAGCTGCCGGGATGCCTCTGGCCGGGTTGCCAAGTGGGCCATCAAGCTGGCCAGTGCTACCCCTTGAGCATGCGTCGGTTTTCCCTTGAAGAGGAAAGGGTGATGCAGCAAAGTAGCATAAGTATTTCCCTCAGTTTTTGAGAACCAAGGTATCAATCCAGTAGGAGACCACACGCAAGTCCCTCGTACCTGCACAAACAAATAAGAACCTTGCAACCAACGCGATAAAGGGGTTGTCAATCCCTTCACGGCCACTTGCAAAAG
This sequence comes from Triticum aestivum, assembly GCF_018294505.1. Lineage (NCBI taxonomy): Eukaryota > Viridiplantae > Streptophyta > Magnoliopsida > Poales > Poaceae > Triticum > Triticum aestivum. Next base: position 384,998,678 of record NC_057802.1, on the reverse strand, counting down.
TGAGATCTGATAAAGATAATAAGATAAATATTTTTGGTATTTTTGTGGTATAGATAAAGATTGCAAGATAAATAGTAAACTAGAATTGTAGATTGAAAACTTATATGATGTAAAGTAGACCCGGGGGCCATAGTTTTCACAAGTGGCTTCTCTCAAGATAGCATGTATTACGGTGGGTGAACAAATTACTGCCGAGCAACTGATAGAATAGTGCATAGTTATGATGATATCTAAGGCAATGATCATGAATATAGGCATCACGTCCGTGTCAAGTAGACCGAAACGATTCTGCATCTACTACTATTACTCCACACGTCAACCGCTATCCAGCATGCATCTAGAGTATTAAGTTCATAAGAACGGAGTAACGCATTAGGCAAGAAGACATGATGTAGAGGGATAAACTCATCTTTTTATCCTCGATGGCAACAATACAATACGTGCCATGCTGCCCCTACTGTCACTGGGAAAGGACACCGCAAGATTGAACCCAAAGCTAAGCACTTCTCCCATTGCAAGAAAAATCAATCTAGTAGGCCAAACTAAACCGATAATTCGAAGAGAGTTGCAAAGATATCAAATCATGCATATAAGAATTCAGAGAAGAATCAAATAATATTCATATATAATCAAGTTCATAAACCCACAATTCTTCGGATCTCGGCGAACACACTGCAAAAAGAGTTACATCGAATAGATCTCCAAGAGAATCGAGAAGAAATTTGTATTGAGATCCAAAGAGAGAGAAGAAGCCATCTAGCTAATAACTATGAACCCGAAGGTCTGTGGTAAACTATTCACGCATCATCGGAGAGGCCATGGTGTTGATGTAGAAGCCCTCCGTGATCGATTCCCCCTCCGGCAGAGCGCCGGAAAAGGCCCCAAGATGGGATCTCACGGGTACAGAAGGTTGCGGCAGTGGAAATAGGGTTTCGTGGTGCTCCTGGATGTTTTCAGGGTCTATGAGTATATATAGGCGAAAGAAGTAGGTCGGTGGAGCCACGAGGGACCCATGACGGTGGGGGCGCGCCCTCCTACCTCGTGGCCGCCTCATTGCTTCCTTGACGTCCACTCCAAGTCTCCTGGATTGCGTTTGTTCCAAAAACGATCCTCGCGAAGGTTTCATTCCGTTTGGATTCCGTTTGATATTCCTTTTCTGCGAAACACTAAAATAGGCAAAAAAACAGCAATTCGCACTGGGCTTTCGGTTAATAGGTTAGTCCCAAAAATAATATAAAAGTGCATAATAAAGCCCATTAAACATCCAAAACAGATAATATAATAGCATGGAACAATCAAAAATTATAGATACGTTGCAGACGTATCAAGCATCCCCAAGCTTAATTCCTTCTCGTCCTCGAGTAGGTAAATGATAAAAACAGAATTTTTGATGTGGAATGCTACCTAACATAATTTTCAATTTAATTCTCTTTATTGTGGCATGAATATCAGATCCAAAAGGTTCAAGATAAATGTTCAATATTGACATAAAAATAGTAATACTTCAAGCATACTAGCCAAGCAATTATGTCTTATCAAATAACATAGCCAAAGAAAGCTCATCCCTACAAAATCATATAGTTTGGCCATGCTTCATTTTCGTCCCACAAAATGCTCCCATTATGCATAACCCCGATGACAAGCTGAGCAATTGGTTCATAATTTTTAACGCGCTTCAGCCTTTTCAACCCTTACGCAATACATGAGCGCAAGCCATGGATATATCACTATAGGTGGAATAGCATATGATGATGGGGGTTATGAGAGAAGACAAAAAAGGAGAAAGTCTCACATTGACGCGGCTAATCAACGGGATATGGAGATGCCCATCAATTGATGTCAATGCGAGGAGTAGGGATTTCCATGCAACGGATGCACTAGAGCTATAAGTGTATGAAAGCTCAAACTGAAAACTAAGTGTGTGTGCATCCAACTTGCTTTCTCATGAAGACCTCGGGCATTTGAGGAAGCCCATCATTGGAATATACAAGCCAACTTCTATAATTAAAGATTCCCACTAGTATATGAAAGTGACAAAATAAGAAACTCTCTATCATGAAGATCATGGTGCTATTTTGAAGCACAAGTGTGGAAAAAGGATAGTAACATTGTCCCTTCTCTCTTTTCTCTCATTTTTTGGGCTTATTTGGCCTCTTTTTTTATTTGGGCTTCTTTGGCCTCTTTTATTTTATTTTTATTTTTATAGTCTTTCCTCACATGGGACAATGCTCTAATAATGATGATCATCACACTTTTATTTACTCATAACTCAATGTTACAACTCGATACTAGAACAAAAATATGACTCTATGTGAATGCCTCCGGCGGTGTACCGAGATATGCGATGAACCATGAGCGACATGTATGAAAGAATTATGAAAGTGGCCTTGCCACAAATACGATGTCAACTACATGATCATGCAAAGCAATATGACAATGATGGAGCGTGTCATAATAAACCGAACAGTGGAAAGTTGCATGGCAATATATCTCGGAATGGCTATGGAAATGCCATAATAGGTAGGTATGGTGGCTGTTTTGAGGAAGATATAAGGAGGCTTATGTGTGATAGAGCGTATCGTATCACGGGGTTTGGACGCACCGGCGAAGTTTGCACCAACTCTCAAGGTGAGAAAGGGCAATGCACGGTACCGTAGAGGCTATCAAATTGCGGAAAGGTAAGAGTGCGTATGATCCATGGACTCACATTAGTCATAAAGAAATCATATACTTATTGCAAAAGTTTATCAGCCCTCGAAGCAAAGTACTACTACGCATGCCCCTAGAGGTATAGATTGGTAGGAAAAGACCATCGCTCGTCCCCAACCACCACTCATAAGGAAAGCACTCAAACAACACCCCATGCTTCAATTTTGTCACACAACGTTTACCATACGTGCATGCTACGGGACTTGCCAACTTTAACACAAGTATTTCTCAATTTCACGATTACCCAACTAGCATGACTCTAACATTACCACCTTTATATCTCAAAACCATTATCAAGTATCAAATTTATCATAGCATTTTATGCACTCTATATGAAAGTTTTTATCATACCATCTTGAATGCCTATCATATTAGGACTAATTTTATAGCCAAAGCAAATTACCATGCTGTTCTAAAAGACTCTCAAAATAATATAAGTGAAGCATGAGAGATCAATAATTTCTATAAAATATAACCACCACCATGCTCTAAAAAATATAAGTGAAGCACTAGAGCAAAATTATCTAGCTCAAAAGATATAAGTGAAGCACATAGAGTATTCTAATAAATTCCGATTCATGTGTGTCTCTCTCAAAAGGTTTGTACAGCGAGGATGATTGTGGTAAACTAAAAAGCAAAGACTCAAATCATACAAGACGCTCCAAGCAAAACACATATCATGTGGTGAATAGAAATATAGCCTCAAGTAAAGTTATCGATAGACAAAGACGAAAGAGGGGATGCCTTCCGGGGCATCCCCAAGCTTAGGCTTTTGGTTGTCCTTGAATTTTACCTTGGGGTGCCTTGGGAATCCCCAAGCTTAGGCTCTTGCCACTCCTTATTCCATAATCCATCAAATCTTTACCCAAAAAACTTGAAAACTTCACAACACAAAACTCAACAGAAAATCTCATGAGCTCCGTTAGTATAAGAAAACAAACCACCACCTTAAGGTATTGTAATGAACTCATTCTTTATTTATATTGGTGTTAAACCTACTGTATTCCAACTTCTCTATGGTTCATACCCCCCGATACTAGCCATAGATTCATCAAAATAAGCAAACAACACACGAAAAACAGAATCTGTCAAAAACAGAACAGTCTGTAGTAATCTGTATCAAACGCAAACTTATGCAACTCCAAAAATTCTGCCAAAATAGGACGACCTATATAATTTTATTATTGATCTACTGCAATTGGAATCAGTATTTTATCACTTTCTGGTGATTTTAACAATTGTTTTTGTGAGCAGAAAGTTTCTGTCTTTTTCAGCAAGATCAAATAATTATCACCCAAGAAGATCCTATAGGCTTTACTTGGCACAAACACTAATTAAAACATAAAACCACATCTAACCATAGGGTATATGAATTATTTATTACTAAACAGGAACAAAATCAAGGAACAAAAATAAAATTGGGTTGCCTCCCAACAAGCGCTATCGTTTAACGCCCCTAGCTAGGCATTAATAATTTTAATGATGCTCACATCAAAGACAAGAATTAAAGCACAAAGAGAGAATCATAGAACACGTGATAAACACATCTAAGTCTAACATACTTCCTATGCATAGGCATCTTATAGGCAAATAAATTATTAATACAAGCAAAAACTAGCATATGCAAGAAAGAAGTGAGAAACAATAACAATCTCAACATAACGAGAGGTAATTTAGTAACATGAAAATTTCTACAACCATATTTTCCTCTCTCATAATAATTGCATGTGGGATCATATTCAAATTCAACAATATAGCTATCACAAAACATATTCTTAACATGATCCACATGTATGCAAAGTTCACACTCTTCCAAAATAGTGGGATTAACATAAATTAAAGTCATGACCTCTCCAAACCCACTTTTATCAAAAAATTCATAAGATTGAACATTCTCCAAATATGTGGGATCTAAAGTTGACACTCTTCCAAACCCACTTTCAATAATATTGCAAACACTATTATCAATCTCATATTTATCATTGGGCTTAAATAAATTTTCAAGATCAAAAGAAGAATCACCCCAATCATGATCATTGCAACAAATAGTAGTCATAGAAAAACTAGCATCCCCAAGCTTGGGGTTTTGCATATCATTAACACAATTGACATCAATAGAATTTATAATAACATCATTGCAATCATGCTTTTCATCAAAGGAACTATCAAGTATGGGCGCAATAGCAACGATCTCATGTTCAACATAAGGAACTATAGCAAATTCGTCTTCAAAAATATTGGCATCATGGCCACAAGAATAGCAAGCATCATGTTCACCAAGGGAAATTTCAATCAAATCACCGGAATCGTCATTATCTATAGATTCATGCATATCATTATTTTCTTCCAAAGCAACGGTCATTCCCTCAGTAAATTCTTTGACATAGACATTATGAGCATAGTTTTCATAGCAATATTTAAGTATGTCCGAATTTTCAGATTTGTAGAGAGTAATATCATACTTTTCAATCAAAGAAGCAACTTCATGAGCACCCTTAAAAATGACAAATTCCTCAATTTGTTCGATATCATAGTAACTATAAACACCCTTTTCATAAGAAGATAAGATTTCATTATAATTAAACTCACATAGGTAGGGAAGGTGTTTTTTAGGGTTCTTAGAGCAACAAGTAAAATCATAAATTTCACAAAGATTCCAAGCATATCATAGCAAACTATTTATTTGATACCATAAGAGCTTCCCCTTTTCAGACAAACGATGACGCACAAAATGAGCATGCTCATCTAAAGATTTTCCCTCAACTAAACTAGTTGGGGTTTCAGCACGAGCACATATAGATTGAAGATGATCCAAGTAGAACACTTTAAGTGGATCCATGTCAATAGATTCTTAGCAAGCAAATAGAAGGCACATGGAAACACAAACAAAAAGACATACGGGAAGAAGGCGAAGAAAAGGCAAAGGTGAAGTGCGGGAGAGGAAAACGAGAGGCAAATGGTAAATAATGTAATGTGAGGGATAAGAGTTTGTGATGGGTACTTGGTATGTCTTGACTTGTGCGTAGATCTCCCCGGCAACGGCGCCAGAAATCACACGTTGGCGGGAGATCAAATCTTGACTTGACTTGGCGTAAACCACCCCGGCAACGGCACCAGAAATCCTTCTTGCTACCTCTTGAGCATGCGTTGGTTTTCCCTTGAAGAGGAAAGGGTGATGCAGCAAAGTAGCGTAAGTATTTCCCTCAGTTTTTGAGAACCAAGGTATCAATCCTGTAGGAGACTACACGCAAGTCCCTCGTACCTGCACAAACAAATAAGAACCTTGCAACCAACGCGATAAAGGGGTTGTCAATCCCTTCACGGCCACTTGCAAAAGTGAGATCTGATAAAGATAATAAGATAAATATTTTGGTATTTTTGAGGTATAGATAAAGATAGCAAGATAAATAGTAAACTAGAATTGTAGATTGAAAACCTATATGATGTAAAGTAGACCCGGGGGGCATAGGTTTCACTAGTGGCTTCTCTCAAGATAGCATCTATTATGGTGGGTGAACAAATTACTGCCGAGCAATTGATAGAATAGTGCATATTTATGATGATATCTAAGGCAAAGATCATGAATATAGGCATCACGTTCGTGTCAAGTAGACCGAAACGATTCTGCATCTACTACTATTACTCCACAAATCGACCGCTATCCGGCATGCATCTAGAGTATTAAGTTTATAAGAACGGAGTAACGCATTAGGCAAGATGACATGATGTAGAGGGATAAACTCAAGCAATATGATATAAACCCCATATTTTTATCCTCGATGGCAACAATACAATATCTGCCTTGCTGCCCCTGCCGTCACTGGGAAAGGACACCGCAAGATTGAACCCAAAGCTAAGCACTTCTCCCATTGCAAGAAAGATCAATCTAGTAGGCCAAACTAAACCGATAATTTGAAGAGACTTGCAAAGATATAGAATCATGCATATAAGAATTCAGAGAAGGATCAAATAATATTCATAGATAATCGAGTTCATAAACCCACAATTCATCGGATCTCGGCAAACACACCGCAAAAAGAGTTACATTGAATAGATCTCCAAGAGAATCGAGGAGAACTTTGTATTGAGATCCAAAGAGAGAGAAGAAGCCATCTAGCTAATAACTATGGACCCGAAGGTCTGTGGTAAACTACTCACGCATCATCGGAGAGGCCATGGTGTTGATGTAGAAGCCCTCCATGATCAATTCCCCCTCCGGCAGAGTGCCGGAAAAGGCCCCAAGATGGGATCTCACGAGTACAGAAGGTTGCGGCGGTGGAAATAGGGTTTCGTGGTGCTCCTGGATGTTTTCAGGGTATATGAGTATATATAGGCGAAAGAAGTAGGTCGGTGGAGCCAGAAGGGGCCCATGAGGGTGGGGGCGCGCCCTCCTACCTCGTGGCCGCCTCATTGCTTCCTTGACATCCACTCCAAGTCTCCTGGATTGCGTTTGTTCCAAAAACGATCCTCGCGAAGGTTTTATTCCGTTTAGATTCTGTTTGATATTCCTTTTCTGTGAAACACTAAAATAGGCAAAAAACAGCAATTTGCACTGGGCTTTTGGTTAATAGCTTAGTCCCAAAAATAATATAAAAGTGCATAATAAAGTCCATTAAACATCCAAAACTGATAATATAATAGCATGGAACAATAAAAAATTATAGATATGTTGGAGACGTATCGGCCAGCCACACCATCCTCTACGAGCCCCGCACCACGATCAAGTTCCAAGCCCTGTTCGACTTCCTCGTTGACTGGTCAGAGACCAGTACCTGCCGCCGCCGCCGGATTCCACGCATTGGCGCATGCACTTTGACGGCTCCAAGATGCGCTCCGGCCTGGGAGTCGGAATCGTGTTCTCTTCCCCAAGGGAGACCGGCTATGATACGCGCTCCAGATCCACTTCGCTACCTCCAACAATGTCGCCGAGTATGAAGCCCTTGTGCACGGCCTCTGGCTTGCCAAGGAACTCAGCGTCCGGCGCATTCTATGCTATGGTGACTCAGATCTGGTGGTGCAGCAGTGTTCCAGTGAGTGGGACGTCCGGGATGCCAACATGGCCAGCTATCGTTTCCTAGTCCAGCAACTCTCCGGCACCTTTGACGGCTACGAGTTCCTTCATGCCCCGCGCACAGAAAACGAAGCCGCCGACACGCTAGCCAAGATTGGCTCATCCCCGCAGGTCATACCACCTGGTGTCGCCCTCGAGCACTTGCGCAAGCCGTCCGTCAAGCCGTCTCCGGATTCCGAGTCCATCTTCATCCCAGACGACCCTGCGGCACCCCTTCCCAACCCGGACCTGGGGGCTGCTGTCCAAGCTCGGGGGCTGCTGTCCCCAACCCAGTCCCGGGAGTTGAGGAACCCGGCCCGGGGACTGCTGAACCCAGCCCGAGGGCTGCTGTACCCGGCCGAGGGTTGCCGTGCCCAACCCGGCCACCACCGTCCCTAACCCGGGGGCTGCCGCCCCGGAACCCGCCTTGGTGGACGTCTTCGCCGTGGTGACGGCTCCGTCATGGGCCCAGGTTATCCCGACCTTCCTAGAGAACAGAGCGCTCCCCATGGTCGAGACTGAGGCCCGGCAAGTGCAACGCTAGGCATCCGCCTACAGCATCATCAACAACGAGCTCGTCATGCGCAGCGCGACACGCGTGTTCCAGCGCTGCGTCGAGCAAGACAAGGGCATAGAGATCCTCCTCGACATACACCAGGGCGAGTGCGGGTACCACGCCACCTCCAGGTCCTTGGTGGCCAAGGCTTTTCGCCATGGTTTCTACTGGCCCACGGCCTTCAAAGACGCCGAGTAGCTCGTTCTCAAGTGTGAAGGTTGCCAACACTTCAGCAAGCGCGGACACTAGCCGGTGTCGGCCCTGCAAACCATCCCGATCACCTGGCCCTTTGCGGTCTGGGGGCTCGACATGGTAGGCCCCTTCAAGACCGCTCGAGGCGGCATGACGCACTTGCTGGTGGCGGTCGACAAGTTCACCAAGTGGATCGAGGCGCGGCCGATCAAGAAGCTGGACGAGCCAACAGCCGTCCGGTTCATCAAAGACATCGCGGTGCGCTATGGCGTCCTGCACAGCATCATCATGGACAACGGCACCAACTTTGCCAAGGGCGCCCTGGCACAATACTGCTCTGTCTCCGGCATCCGGCTTGACCTGGCCTCTGTGGCCCATCCTCAGTCCAACGGCCAGGTCGAGCGGGCCAACGGCCTCATCCTATCTGGCATCAAGCCACGGCTCGTCGAGCCCCTCATCCGTTCATCCGGCAGCTGGCTCGATGAGCTACCGGCCGTCCTCTGGAGTCTCCGGACAATGCCAAACCGGTCGACTAGGTTCACCCCATTCTACCTCGTCTACAGAGCAGAAGCCGTCATTCCGACCAACATCGAGTTCGACTCCCCGCGAGTTGCAATGTACATAGAAGCACAAGCCAAGGAAGCCTGTGAAGACGGTGTCGACCTACTCGAAGAAGCACACCTTTTGGCCCTTAGCCGATCCGCCATCTATCAGCAAGGCCTGAGGCATTACCACAGCAAAAAGATCAAGCCCCTCGCATTTCGCAGGGGACCTCGTCCTCCGGCTTGTCCAGTAGCAAGCCTGCCAGCACAAGTTGGCCTCCCCATGGGAGGGCCCTTCATCGTCAGCAAAGCCTTGTGTGAATGCAACGCCTACTACCTCATCGACGCCCGCAAGCCGAAAAGGCGCAAGAGAGATACCGCCGACAAAGAGACAAGCCGGCCCTGGAATGCAGAGCTCCTCCGCCCATTTTACAGTTAACTGTATGCTCACGTATGTATCGCTGCCCTTTGTAATTCTATGAAAGACAATGGGACCCCCGAATGACACTCGGGGCCTACCTTTTCCTATCAAGCTATTTTGTTTTACACACCCTTGTAAATTTTCTTAAACCTCCACCGCCAGGTTGGTACGACCAACCCGGGGGCTCGGGGCTGGCTGTGTTGGCCACAACCCGCCGTCCTCCTTAGCACATCCCAGCGCGTCGGGTAGCCAAGGTCCTCCACTTCGCCCTACGTCACAGTCCGGCTTCGGCTATTGTCCGGAAAGAACTATGGGACAAAGCACCTACATGCCGCGAAACACCAAGTTGGATTTGCCAAATTGGCCAACCCGGCTTCACCACTAAGTTGCCAACACGGCCCAGTGGGTGTTTCGCTCGCTCTCAATGTTTGAAAGGCCTAAGTAATCTCTCTCCAAGGACCGAACTCCTTGTCACAGACCGGATCCCGGCTATTCGACTCGTGGGGGGGGGCAAAGAAAAAGCAAGCAAGGAAAAAGGCTTAGAGAACAAAGAGCAAAGGGCATAAACACTCGCAAAAATATTTATATCGTTGAAATATGGGCCCAAGGCCAGAGTTCATTACATTCACCAATACACCCTAGTGGGTGGGTGGACCTGCAACTTAACCAAAGTACGTAAAAAGATAAACAAGGCGGCTTCAGGCGATTCCCGCGCCGGGTTGCGCAGCTGCCGGCTCCTCCGCGGTGACCTCCGGGTTCACCGAGGCACTAGTATCACCCAACTTGGCCTCGTCTTCCGTGTAGGCGCCCATCTCCTCAAAGCTGGCTTTCGGGTCGTCGAGCAGCAAGCCGAAGTCATTAGGCGACACCACCACGCCGTCTTCAGTAAGCTCTACCTGGAACTCATCATGCAACACAAACAAGGCCAAGTAGCTGGCACGTGCGGCGATCCGGTCTGCCTCCGCCTGCAGTTGAGGCTCCGTGCCGGCTCGTTGGGCTGCCAGCTGGTCCAGATTCAGATCTGGGTACCAAGACATGACAAACCTCAGCGCCAGGTCAGCACCGGCATGGGCGGCAGAAACGCGCCACGCGTGAAGCTGTCGGGTGCAACGGCGCCAAGTTAGAGGGTCGTCGCATCCCCACGCCGGCTACGGACACCCGCACCATCTGCGTACCCACGACCTCCAGGCGGGCCTCGGCGGCGTGCATGATCTCCGGGAAACTCCATGCAACGTTCGGGTCAAGCTCGGCACCCGCGTTCGCCCGGGTCGACCGGTGAGCAAGCACGGCCTCGTCCGCCATCTCCTGCATCTCTAGGAAGTGCCCTGCCAAGAAGAAAAGCAAGACAGTTAGCAATGAAAAAACAAAGCCGGCTTCACAACCCGGCGAAGCCAACGAAGAAACACTTACTGACGAAGGCCTCATCCAGGTGTTGCGCTTCAAGCAACGTACCATGCCGCTCCAAGTCCCCGGCACGGTCGGGCGCTTCGAGTGCCTTCTCCAGCTTGGCACGCTTATCGACGGCTGCCTTCAGCTCGTCATCCTTAGCGGCGGTCGCCCTCTCATACTCCTCCTTGAGGCGGAGGACCTCCGCCTGGCAGGCCTCCACCGCCCTGGCATCCTCCACCTTCAGACGCTCCACCTCAGCCTGGAGTTGGCTCTTGTCACCGGCCAGCTGGTCGCGCTGCTGGCCGGCTTCGGCGAGTGCCTGCTGGGCCTCTGCCGCCTAGGCCGCCTCCGCTTTCAGGTGCTCCACTTCGGCCTGGAGCTGGCTCTTGTCGCTGGCCAGCTAGTCAGGTTGTTGGCCGGCTTCGGCAAGCGCCCGCTGGGCCTCCACCACCTTGGCGGTTTCAGCCTTCAGCTGCTCCACCTCAACCCAGAGCCGGTCGACATCGGTAGTTGCTAGGTCATGCTGCTGGCCGGCTCTGGCCAGCCAGGTTCGCAAGACCGGCACCTCGGCCACGGCGGCTGTGCGGCGAAGATTCAAGGTCAAGACAATGAAAGAAGGGACAAGAACACTTTAAGATTCGACCCAACTACTACGTAGTTGGCCCGAATCTCGGGGGCTACACCCAGTGGGTGCGCTAGCACGTCCCCACTGAGAGCACATGGAACGTACCTTCGGCAAGGCGGAGCGCCTCCTCCTTGGCGGGAATCCGTGACGTGATCTGCTGGTGCTTCTCCAGAAGCCAGTTGTCGACGCCGACCCGAAAAGCATCCATTTGCTACAAGAAAGCAAGAATCAACACAAGACAAAGCATTTGAAGATTCGACCCAACTACTACGTAGTTGGCCCGAATCTCGGGGGCTACACCCAGTGGGTGCGCTGGTGCGCTCCCACTAGCCGGCTACTGATACGTCCCCAACGTATCTATAATTTTTGATTGTTCCATGCTATTATATTATCCATCTTGGATGTTTTATATGCATTTATATGCTATTTTATATGATTTTTGGGACTAACCTATTAACCTAGAGCCCAGTGCCAGTTTTTGTTTTTTTCCTTGTTTTTGAGTTTTAAAGAAAAGGAATACCAAACGGAGCCCAATTGACGTGCCAATTTTTCATGATTTTTTATGGACCAAAAGAAGCCCACGGAGTAAAAGAGTTGGTCTAGAAGAGTCCCGAGCAGTCCACGAGGGTGGAGGGCGCGCCCTACCCCCTGGGCTCGCCCCCCTATCTCGTGGACGAGTCACCCCGTTGACGTGAAACCGACGCCAAAAATTCCTATAAATACAGAAACCCCCAGAAAGAAACCTAGATCGGGAGTTCTGCCGCCGCAAGCCTCTGTAGCCACCAAAAACCAATCGGGACCCTGTTCCGGCACCCTGCCGGAGGGGGAATCCCTCACCGGTGGCCATCTTCATCATCCCGGCGCTCTCCATGACGAGGAGGGAGTAGTTCACCCTCGGGGCTGAGGGTATGTACCAGTAGCTATGTGTTTGATCTCTCTCTCTCTCTCGTGTTCTTGATATGGCATGATCTTGATGTATCGCAAGCTTTGCTATTATAGTTGGATCTTATGATGTTTCTCCCCCTCTACTCTCTTGTAATGGATTGAGTTTTCCCTTTGAAGTTATCTTATCAGACTAAGTCTTTAAGAATTTGAGAACACTTGATGTATGTCTTGCATGTGCTTATCTGTGGTGACAATGGGATATTCACGTGATCTACTTGATGTATGTTTTGGTGATCAACTTGTGGGTTCAGTGACCTTGTGAACTTATGCATAGGAGTTGGCACACGTTTTCGTCTTGACTCTTCGGTAGAAACTTTGGGCACTCTTTGAAGTACTTTGTGTTTTTTTGAATAGATGAATCTGAGATTGTGTGATGCATATCGTATAATCATACCCACGGATACTTGTGGTGACATTGGAGTATCTAGGTGTCATTAGGGTTTTGGTTGATGTGTGTCTTAAGGTGTTATTCTAGTACTAACTCTAGGATAGATCGAACGAAAAGAATAACTTCATGTTATTTTACTACGGACTCTTGAATAGATCGATCAGAAAGGATAACTTTGAGGTGGTTTCGTACCCTGCAATAATCTCTTTGTTTGTTCTCCTCTATTAGTGACTTTGGAGTGACTCTTTGTTGCATGTTGAGGGATTGTTATATGATCTAATTATGTTATTATTGTTGAGAGAACTTGCACTAGTGAAAGTATGAACCCTAGGCCTTGTTTCCTAGAATTGCAATACCATTTACGCTCACTTTTACCACTTGCTACCTTGCTGTTTTTATGATTTTAGATTACAAATACCCATATCTACCATCCATATTGCACTTGTATCACCATCTCTTCGCCGAACTAGCGCACCTATGCAATTTACCATTATATTGGGTGTGTTGGGGACATAAGAGACTCTTTGTTATTTGGATGCAGGGTTGTTTGAGAGAGACCATCTTCATCCTACGACACCCACGGATTGATAAACCTTAGGTCATCCACTTGGGGAAATTTGCCACTGTCCTACAAACCTCTACACTTGGAGGCCCAACAACGTCTACAAGAAGAAGCTTGTATAGTAGACATCAAGCTATTTTCTGGCGCCGTTGCCGGGGAGGCTAGGTAAACAGCACTAACACCCCGTCAACTAAGCTCTTTTCTGGCGCCATTGCCGGGAGGATAGTGCTTGAAGGTATATTTTTAGATCTTGCAATGGAATCTTTTTGTTTCTTGTTTTATCACTGGTTTAGTCTATAAAAGAAAACTACAAAAAAATGGAATTGAGGTCGCCTCATATGCTTCATCTTTTTCATGTCTTTCGTGAAAATGATGGAAAGGAAAATTGTGCTCAAGTGCTAGAAGAAGAATGCATTAGAATGTTTGGCACTAAATCTTTGTATGATGAGCATGATTGCAATGTTATTAGTATGAATTCCTTGAATATCCACGATGCTAATGATATGCAAATCCACAAGCTTGGGGATGCTATGTTTGATGAAGATGATATTTTTAGTCCCCCAAGTTTTGATGAGCAAATTTATTATGATGATAGCATGCCTCCTACCTATGATGATTATATTGATGAAAGTGGGTTCGGAAGAGTGTCAACTTTAGGAAGTAATGATCCCACTATTTTGGAGGGTGTTGAATCTTATTGTGATAATTATAAAAGTGGATTTGGAGAGGTCATGACTTTATTTAGTAATGATTCCACTATCTTGGAAGAGGTTTCAATTGATTATGATGAGAACAATGTTGCTACTTATGATGATTATTGTGATGATACTTATGCTATAAAATGTAATGATGATTATATTTAGAAAATTTGTCATGATTATGATTACTCTTTTTCTTAACATTACTCTTTTAATGTGGAAACAATTTATAGTATTAGACTTTCTTATGATACTCCCACTATTCCGAATGAGAAGAATTTTGCTTATGTGGAGAGTAATAAAATTTATATGCTTGGGGATCATGAAAATAATACTTTATGTGATAGTTATATTGTTGAATTCATTCATGATGCCACTGAAATTTATTATGAGGGAGGAATATATGCTTGTAGGAATTGCAATAATATCAAGTTTCCTCTCTATGTGTTGAAAATCTTGAAGTTATGCTTGTTTTGCCTTCCTATGCTAGTTCATTATTGTTCCCATAAGTTGTTTGCTCACAAAATCCCTATGCATAGGAAGTGGATTAGGCTTAAATTTGTTAGTCATATTATTCATTATGCTCTCTTTATATTTCAATTCTTATCTTTTATGTGAGCATCATTGAAATCGTCATGCCTAGCTAAAAAGGCATTAAAGAAAAGCGCTTGTTGGGAGATAACCCAATATTTACCCCTACTGTTTTTGTGTGTTCACATGATTAAGCTAATGTATTAATCATGTTTTATAGCTTTTATTTCAATAAAGTGCCAAGTAGAACCTTTGGGAAGAATTGGGTGAAAGTTAATTTGATCTTGCTGTAAAAAACAGAAACTTTGCGCTCACGAGATTAGCTGTCATTTTCTACAGAGGAGTGCTTTTAAGTTGATTCTTTTTGAAGAATATTAATAGACAAATTCCTCAGGTCCACCAATTTATTTCAGAATTTTTGGAATTACAGAAGTATTTGGGAGTTACAGATTACTACACACTGTTCTGTTTTTGACAGATTCTGTTTTCTATGTGTGGTCGTCGGTTTTACAGAAGTATTCGGCAGCCCCACCTCTGCCTCCTTCCACCTACTCCCGCTCGGCCACGTTGGTCTGTGGCGGGGTGTCGTCGTCGATCTCCACGACCTCCCGGTCGTCCAACGCCATCTCCACCCGGCCATCCGGGTCGCGCCCCTCCTCCGTCGGCGGCACGACGAACGCCTCCGCTGGCTCCATGCCCGCCGGCATATCCGGCCAAGCCGGCTCCGCGGCGGCTTGCCCGGTCGCCCTAGCGGCCCTCGCCCACGCTTGGGACGAAGCCTCCTCCATGGCCCTGGCAGCCGCTGCCTCCTCCTCCAGGGCCTTGTTCCTGTCCCGCCAGGCACAGCGCTCCGCGTCCGCCGGGTCCAGGCCAAGGTCCTTCTCGGCCGAGTTCTCGGGCAAGTCGATGCTGCTGCTCCGAGATTTCCAGAATGAGAAGCCGCCTCCAGACGCGGCATCCATCGCCACCATCGCCAACTCCAACGACGAACTGTATCACAACAAGAGAAGCCTGAGAAAAGAACAACCCGGCGGCTCGCTGGAGTCGGCAAGAGAATTTACCCAATCACCATCGGGATTGACGGTCTTGCCAGCGCCGCCGGGATGGCGCGGCGCCCCTTCTTGGCGACTGGCTTGCCACCCGCGAGTGGGTCCACCATGTGCTTCGCGGCCGGCTTCCTCAGCGCCACATCATCCTTCCCGTGCGGTCGACTTCCCGCTGCTGCCTCGCGGGACGACCCGACATCGGCACCTTCCTCAGCCGCCGCAAGGGGTTGGTGCGGCCGTCTCCTCCTGCCGAGGCCGCTGCACCGCCAACTTCCGTCAGAAACTCCTCGTCGTCGTTCGGCCAATCTTGCAGATGGTCCAGGTTCGCAGACTTACCCCCGTGGCGAGCCGTGCCGGCTTCGGCACTGGTCTGCTGCCCCTCGGCCGACTCCTCGTCCTCGTCGGTGGGTGCACGTTCGGTCGGGCCGACTCGCTCGCATGCCAGGATTTGCGCCATCTCCTCGTCATGCATCCGTTCGACCGCAAGCAGCCATGTCTCCTTCATCGCGTCGGGGCGGAGGAAGAGCTCAGCCATAGCAAAATACGGAGACCAGGGACTCAACACGGGTGCCGGATGCCCTCAGCTGTAAGGGGATTTCCCATAGGGCCAGTCCGCGACGAGCTTGTCCTTGGAGATGCTGCTGACCCGGTCAGCAACCGCCTCCCGTGTCAGCTCCCGCGCCGACATCCGGGTAGGATCCTGCGGGCCGTCCATCTCGCCCATGATATGCGCCCGGTGCTGCAGCGGCAGCACCAGGCGTGCTATGAAGGTCGTGATGAGGTCCGTCGCCTTCAGCCCCTCACTCACCTCCATCTCCGCCACCTGCTGCGTCATGTTCACCAGCGCCTGCGGCGGGGGCACGGGGCTATAGTTCCAGTTCAGCTTGGCCTCCGGCGTCACGTTGGTGAACGGCGGCAGGTTAATGCGGTCCGCGCCCAGATTGCGAACATAGAAGGAGTTCTGCCACTTCTTGGCGGAATCCTCCAGTGGCATCTTGGGGCACGTCCCGTGTGGCTGGACCGACATGACGGCTGCTCCGCAGGCGGACATCACGCCGGCCGACGGCCCCTACTGCTTCAAGAATAAGAAGCGGACCAAGAGGGCCATCGTTGGCTCCACGCCTAGATATGCTTCGCACAGCATGACGAAGCCGGAGAGCTACAGCACTGCGTTCGCCCCCAAGTTGTGCGACTGCAGCCCGAAGAAATCAAGAAAGGAGCGGAAGAAGTCACTCACTGGAAGGCCGAACCCGCGCTTGATGTGGGGGAGGAAGACCACACGTTCGGCCCCCTCCGATCGCAGTGAGGTCTCGTTGCTGAGTGCGCGCGCTGCGACCTCCGCCACCGGCGGCAGCCGCCTCGTGTTGCGAAGGTACTCAATGTCATCCATAGTCATCTTGGACCCCTCCCATGACCCCTTGGGACGCTCCATCGACAGAGAAGATTGGAGGAGGAAGGCATGGCGGACAAGGAGCGACAAAAGCAGCAGCTGGGCTACATCGTTGTAATATCCACGAATAAACCACACTCGGCGGGACTAGGGGTGTTATCTCTCCGAAGAGCCCCGAACCTGGGTATGTCTTGCGTCCCTTGCTCGGTCATGCCGACCTCGCCTCTGGAGCCTACCGGTGCCCTCGAGCCTGTCCCTCTCTTTAGCCATCCTTTGGCATCTGCCGCGCGCCCACCACGACAGGTCTACGTGCGGTTCTTTTAAGATGCATAGTTTGAAGACATGGCTGATCTCATTAATATAAGCCGGCCCTTGGGGGCTACGCGAGGTTCGTTCAAAGTTGATATTTCGAAGACCTGACTCATCTTGTCAAGATAAGACGGCCCTTGGGGGCTACATGAGTATGTATATATGCTAAAGCAGAAAAGGGTAAGTTCATACCTCATATTTCTGCTTCATCAAGTTCACTAAGCCGGCTTCTAAGTCGCAGCTTGTGTGAAGGCAGTTCAGATAACCCGCGTGCAGCTCGCCCGTGCTAAAGTCCGCATAGCTCTGCAAATCTAGTTTAGCCTTGACCTTCTCCAATGAAGGGGTTTCTTCTTTAGCTGAGTGTTTGGCTAGCATTCTGGAGACTTCGGGCGCCTTAAAAGCTGACATGGTAATAGCAATATCATCAACATTGTCATCAGCCAGGCTCGTGTTAGTTGATTTGGCAGGAGAGGTAGGCTTAGGACTTGGTAGGTCATGGCTGGGCGCTGGGTTAACATCAGTGTTCATGGGCTGAAAAGCTGCAGCGCCAGTTTCTGGAGGCGAGTCATCTCACTTGTTAATAGGATGTTCATGGCTCTGGATTGGGACCTCTGGGGTCTCTAACACCCGCTTCTCGGGCTCAGAGACTTTGCGGGCTTTGGAAGAGCCACCCACTTTCTGTTTCTTGCCAGTTTTTGCTTTGGCCCTATGACAAGAGCAAAGAGCTTCTGAGTATATGATAACAAGTCTTTCAATAAATGTATACCCATGGGCAACAATGAAGGCAAGAAGCTGGGTTCCAGTAGAGTCGACAGATGATGGAGGTGTTCCCTGATAGTTGGAATCATAGGAATTAAGAGGTTGCCACAAAAGACAGGCTAGTGGAAAAGAGAAAGTTGGTTTATGACGCACCTCATTACGACTTTTCCGAGGAGCCGGAGTATGGGATAAGCCGGCAACGAGATCTTCAGAGCCACCGCTCCGGGTCAGGCGCCTTGAATCATGCTGCTGCTTCTTCAAAAGAAAGTTGGGGTTCAAATAAGCAAGAGGATGAGAAAATCTTACTTTCCGGATGACCCACCATGTTTTCCTTCTGGGCAAGGGTTCTGAGTCGGAGGAGACGGTAATTACCTCTGCAGCGTCGGCATGGCTCGTTTCCACTTCGTCCTGAGAGGAATCAACATCAATAAGTTGCATAAAAAGAAGACCAAGGGAGTCAAGTTCTACCTCTGACTCATCCAGTTCGAGAAGCTCGTCTACCGTTTGTTTCTTGCGGCTACCCTTGCCATGGGATTTCCCTGTTTTAGTCTTCTTACTGGGCAGGGCGGCTGTTAGCCTCTTCTTCCAAAAAGAAGAGTCATCCTATATACATGCGTGAGCAATAGTTTGAAGGATATGAAGCACAAGAGATAGATAAACAAGATGAAGATTCACTCAAAGTACTTAGAGTAGGAGCCGAGTTAAGAGTGCAGAAAGGATTCAGTCCCACTTTGCTGTAGTTTTCCCCAAGCAGCGTCTTAACTGTGTCATTGATCTCTTTATCAGTCAGGCGTGTTTGATTGTAACGCTGTGGGTCCTTCGTATCACCAGTATATTAGCACATTAAGCCGTTGCACTGGCTCAGTGGTAAAATCCTCCATGCGACCCAGCAGCGGGTCATGTCACTCCAGTTAAGCCGTTGGCTATTAAAGCCCTTATATTTGAAAATGAGTTGGCATACTGGGTGCATTTTGCGGCAGTCAATCGGCCCAGAAGATCGCTATTGTCGCTGAGCTGGTAGGGGGATAACCTGGCAAGGGATTTTCTCCAGCTAGAGAGGTATATGTGCAATAAAACCATGTATAGTTCCAGTCCTTAGGGTGGCTGGGCAGTTCAGTTGAGGGAAAGATTACATCTCTCCACCTCTGGATAGAAACACCTCCAAGTTCTAGACTGGGCCCATCTGTCATTTCAGTTTGGCAGTTGATGTAAAAGAAATCCTTGAAGAGATCAACTGTGGGCTCTTCTTGAAGGTACACCTCACAGAATACTTGAAAGTGGCATAGGTTAGAGGCGGAGTTGGGACCGATGTATTGAGGATGAAGTTTGTAAAAATGCAGAGCGTCCTAGAAGAATTTTGACCCGGGTGGTGAAAAGCCACGGAGAGGTGATCCAAAAAAAACAACTTCACCTTCTCGGGGTTGAGGAGTAGTTTCAGGACCGGGAACCCACCAGTGAACAATCTCTTTAGCTGGCAAAACCCCCATGTCCACATACTCGTTTAATGAGAGCTAGGAGACTCTGGAAGCAACCCAGTCGCAAGAAGTTGGAGTCTTAGTCATGGTTGGCTCGTTTAAAAATCTGTGACCAAGGAATAAATGTATGGCGGGTTAAAATTGCAATGGTAAGCCGACCTAGCCATGGAGTGAAGTGACTATCACGCCATGATAATATGGCAGGTTAAGTTATGAAAGTATAAACCAGCATCATGTTGGCGGGTTAATTGAAACAAGCAGTTTTGGAATTCCTGACGGGTTACAAGTTCATTGTTAAGCCACCCGAGAAGTGAAAGGCGGGTCAAGTATTTATGGATCCAAGATTACTGGATTTTGCTAGGTGTGGGGCAAACATTTTTCACAGTTCACAGCTATATTTGCCGATCTACGAGTGGTGCAAAAAAGGAAAATAATTGCTAGACCTAAAAAAGGCAGTGACGGAAAAGCTAACAGATTATGTACTGATTCTGAAGAAGGGATCTACTCTATATACAAGGTGAAGGCTAAAATGCTACCGCATTACTTCTATATCGGTTTCGGATTGAAATACAAGTCTGTTCGGAGATGAGATGAACTTGGATGAACTGTATGAACTCGAGTGCCCTAATGTGGATCTGAGAAAGGAGAAGAATGATACCGGATGGTATTGGTGAAGTGCGGACGAGCGCCACTGGATTTTGGTCCGGGCAGGTTGATGCAGCGGCCTCGATGGAGTGATCGGCGCTGTTCGGCTGGTGCGGTGGAGCTCCAGTCGCGGCTGACATCGCAAGGGGCCGGGTGAAACCGGCCGCGAGTACCTCACACGCTGGACCGAGCTCCGGAATAGCTGCGAGGGCGTCCATGAGGCCCAGGCCATTCAGTACTTCGTGAGTGGCTACCGGGATGGCACCCTCCTCAAGCACAAGCTCCTGCGCTCCGAGCCGACCACCATGGCCGCGCTCATGGTCATCGCGGGCAAGTACGCCAACGTCGACTCCGCCATGAAGATCCAGGTGGTGCTGGATGAAGCCGGCAAGGCGATGCCGGCAACACCCCCAAGACGGCTGGCGAGAGTAGCCACCAGCAGAACAACCGGATAAACAACAAGCGCAAGGCCGATCAGCAGGCCCCATGCTACGACAACCGCCTCGTCGGGGCCACCGAGCAGGCGCCCGCGGCCGAGCCGGCCGGCAAGCCGTGAAGACCCCATGGCAACCCGCCATGAGCTTCGAGGAGATGCTCGACGCTCCCTGCAAGCACCACAGCGGCGCGAGGCCATCCACGCACACGCTCCGGCAATGTTCCATCACCAAGCGCATCATGAGGGGCGACATCCCGCCGCCCCCGGCTCCAGCTCCGGGTGTGGCACAGCCGGCTCCGCCTCCACCACCCTCGCTCCCGGCAAACGGTGCGAGGCGCGATGATGTTTTCCCCAGCCAGAACGCGAGCTACGTCATCTTCACCAACCTCAGCGATGACAAGCGCAGCGAGCGCCTACAGCGGCAGGAGGTGAACACAATCGTCCCGGCCATTGCGGAATACATGCACTGGTTGGCCTCGACGGAGTGATCGGCGCGGTTCGGCTGGTGCGATGGAGGTCCAATCGCGGCTGACGTCACAAGGAAGAAGAAAGGGGTAGAGGCGATGGGGCTAAATAGTGAAAAGGTAGACCCCATGCCTATTTATAAGAAAAAGGAGGGAACAGTAACAAGACATGCGCGGAAATCGAGGAGACATAATAACTACCGTGAGAAAGGGCGCGCCTCGATTCTTGGAATAGCTGATTAATGCGAAAGATCTGTTGTGACGTCAGGAGGTTTTCTCTTAATTTATTAACATGACGTCATCTTATTATGGCGGGTTATGAAGATCTGTTCAAGGTTAAAAGTGTGAAGGTATCAATGAAGACTCGCCAACCAGAAGCATTGAAGATTGACATGAACAAGTTCAAATCAATGTGGGGCCTAATGTTGGGGATACAACCCCACGGTATAACCCGCCCTAGAAGGGCTGGGTTAAGATGTTGGCGACTTAAACAATAAGGCCTTAAACAGGCCCAAGAGACCAAGAAACAAAGCTAGGAGGCGACTTACGCGATGAGCCGTACTAAGACCCAAGACCAGAAGGTAGAGCGTGACCCGGAAGTGTAAGCCGCCCAATGGCGACTTTCCGTACAAGGCAAGGCGACTTAGAACCAGAGTGGGTCACGAAGTATGATGTAACAGCCTGACTTTTGGCCCTTTCTTTTGATTTTCTGAGGTTTTTGCCTGGGTTTTCTTTTTCCGTGGCTATGTGGTCAGGAAACTGAAGAAGATGAACTCTTCTTTGCTTCCAGAGTGGCTTGTCATACCCAAATCCTTCCCTAGACCTTCCCATTTTCATCCTAGCCCAAATCCCAATATTCTTTTTATCGGGGATATTCCTTTTCTATTAAAGGAATAAATCAATTTGCCCTAGGTTGTGAAGCAACCTATATTTCCATCACTCCTAAAATTCCCAAATAATTCTCATAATTTTTTGGGGTAATATCTTCCTCAAATATGGCAAAATATTTCATTTGCCATGTTTATCATCATGCTCAAATAATTCATTTCCTACTCTGTCCTAAATGGCACATTGTGAAGCAGGTGCCATTTATCTTTGCCCAATTAACCCCAAACCTTTTGGGCACCTTTTCATGTCCAAATAATTGGCTCATGACAAATTTCAACTTAATTTGCCTAGTAAATATTCCCGAGCAATTTTTCAAAGTTCCTCTCTAAGGAATTGGTTGTGAAGGAAGTACTAGCTAGGTTAATCCAATTGAGTTGAATTTTTTTATAGTCTTTCATATCATCAAATAAAACCTCCCCACAAGATTTGAGCTCATGCTCTGCATCCCTGTGAGCACAGCTTCAAATCTTTGTTTCTGTCCAAAATTTCAGTTTGTGAAGCAAGTATATTTTATCTTGCTCCATTATGGCTGTAAATTTTCCTAGGCCTTCTCTTATCCATATAACCTATCTCCACCCAATTTGGGCATATTCCATATAGCCAATTTGCCTCTAGAATGTTTGCAAGTTTCTGGTCAGTGGAAATGCTTGTGAAGCAAGTACCATTTTCGTTTATCCAATTGGTATGAAACCTTTTGCAGCATCTTCATATGACCAAATAACTCAGCCTTGCCCAAGTTGATCTCAATTGGATACCCCATGTGAGTGCATCATCATGATATTGATTCTGGACCCTTTTGGTCAGTTGCAAAGCAACTATATTAATCTTTGATCCGTTTGCCTCCAAAACCCCCAGGATTCTTGTCTTTCCGTATTAAATCATCCCAGACAACACCATTTGGCACAATAATTTCCCTGTTGAGCACAATGGCTTGATAAAGTTTGATGGAGCAAACTTTAATCGAAGCCTAACTCAGCTTCAGAGCTTCTTCTATCAATCCATCACCTCCCTAGGCTTATACGATGAAGGGAATCATCACTAGACAGCTCTATGTAGCCTCTCGCGTCCCCTCCTTGCTGGTCACAGTGGTGATCACCGTCCTGGCATGCCATCGGCGCGCTCTGGCGCCACTGTCTTCTTCTCCCTTGTTGCACGCTTGTCCCCCCGTCGCTTAGCTATGTCCAGAGCCTTCCCCGAGCAGTCGCCGTCCCTCTGGAGCCCTTGCCCCCTCCGTCTTCTTCTCCGTTGAGCCGTCCCCCTCGCCGCACAGTGCGCGCCCGTGACCGCATCGCCTTCCTCCTCTGTCTTCTTCCTCCCTTGTCCCCGAGCGCGGCCTCGTCTCCGTGAGCTCTGTGCCTCGTCCGCGCCCTCCCTCGTCGCCTTCCGGTGCCCTCCCGTGATCACTGCCGACGCCAGGGCGTTGGCCGGACCTCCCGTGGCGGCATCCGACCCAACCGCCTCGCCCCGCCTATTTATAGCCAGCCCCGAGCTCGTTCGGGCACACCACCAGCCTTCCCACACCCCTCTGGTCCCGCCTAGCCACTAGACCGAGCTCGAGCAGCCCCCGTTGCCCTCCATTGCCGCCATGACCGCCGCAGTGCTCCGGCTAAATTCACTCGCAGCTGAGCCCCTCCCACCGTTCCCTCACCTACCTAGTACCACCCAGAGCCCGGCGGACCGCCTCTGCTCTTTAGCCCCTCCTCCGACGCCCCGTAGCGAAGTGTCGCTCCTCACCCGACCACCACCGTCCACCGGCGTCACGGCCACCTTCGTCCCGGTCAACCCCGTCGGCTGTGGATGGGATCAATGTGTGCGTCTCGCCGCGCTGAGCTCATCCATGTGCTGAGCGCCACGGGGGACGGCCTGGAGCTCCGGCAATCGCCGACGGGAGCCTCCCCTCTCCTCTTCCTGGCGCGTGCGAGAAGGAGACGAAGCCGACGACCCCTCCCTGCCAGCTGGGCACGGGCCCCGTGCGTCAGTCCCTCAGCCGTTGACCCCGCCCCCGTTGCTGACGTGGATAAGTGGAGACGTACTCCTGTTGAGTACATTTTCCCTTATCGAAAGCGTACTTCAGTTCTCCTTCGGGCCAGAATATGCTTTCCTCTCTGGAAAGCGTATTTCTGAGAAAGGCGCGTTCCGTTTAAACTGCCAGGGACTTGTTTGTAGAAGTTATTTTTGCAGATTAGTCCCTCGGCTTTAAACGATCGTATCTTTTTGCCCGTAACTCCGATTGAGGTGAATCCAACACCCACTTCTTCGTCTCGTCAAGCCTGAAATTTTGGTACCATTTTCACTATGTTTCAACATTCTGAATATGACCATTTTGCCCTTTCCCTTAATCAGCCCCCTCCAAGAGTGAACCCTTTCCGGCGATTCTTTCTGCGGCTTCACCGCACTTCTCCCCAGAGCCTTCTTCATCCCCAAGCAAGCCACAACCACCATTTGCATGATAGCCATGCAGAACCATTGGTTCTCAACTTGAATCTTTAATAACTGTTTGTTTGTTTTGCTACTGCGGTCGGTATTTCGGTTATGCTTATGGATCGGTGTTTACCGTCATGCTATGTTTTCATGCACTCTGTTATTATGTTCTTCATGCTAGTATTACTTTAATATTGGCAATGTTTGGTAGTAGTACATGTTGGTGATTGTCTTCGATGCCTGACTATCGTCTGTTTGGAGTACCATTGTTATGCATGTTCCTTTGCATCCAGTTGATTAAATACTTGCATGGTAGTTTTATCGTTATGTTATTGCATGGCATTTATTGTTGATGCTAGTGGTCATGTTATGCTATGGGTAGTGTTCTAGTTGTGATATTCATGCTCGTCAGTATGCCATGCTCTTCCGGATAAATGGTTAAATGTTGTTGTTATGCTCGTTGATTGTGATGCACCCCCATGCTTATGTTAATATCATGTTGATGCATTGTAGTTGCACCATGTTATTTATTTTTATCATGGCTCAGCATATTGCATTCAAGTTTAACTGGATTAAATTGAACTTGAACAAATGTTGGCTGAGTCATGGTGCCACCATATCGAGCTGACCAGTGCAACCACGCTTACCTCATGGGAGGGGGGGTCCTAACTGTGTCTATTGTCATGCCTCTCGCCGGTGCCTCCCGCGAGGGAAGGTTATGCACGGGCGCTACCTTGGCGGCATAAGCCTTGTGTGCCCGTTGTTTTTGTAAGGATCCTTGTCCCTGTTTGGGACCATTTTGCCACGACGGTGGCCTTTGGTGCCTTTGGTAGGCACGGGGCCACCCAGGACT
The DNA here is from genome assembly GCF_018294505.1 of Triticum aestivum. NCBI lineage: Eukaryota > Viridiplantae > Streptophyta > Magnoliopsida > Poales > Poaceae > Triticum > Triticum aestivum. Next base: position 384,973,384 of record NC_057802.1, on the reverse strand, counting down.
TAGCCCAAAGGGGAGTTGGTCGGAGTGGTCGGGAGAGTGTCATGGCAGTAGGACGGTTTTGTCGGAACTCCGTTGGTCCACCCGAATGGGAGTGCGAGGCCATGGGTTCCGTGGTGTGGGTACAGTGTGCTAACCTTTGCAGAGTGTGTGTGTTAAATCTATCGATAGCCACGCCCGCGGATATGGGCCCAGTTCGTGTCTGTCACACTATGGGTCAATAGTAATAATAATAATTTTCTTAATAACAACCCTGGTTCGATGATTAAAGAAGTTGGTTGATATTTATGTGATTGTGAGAGGATCACTATGGTATCGCGAGTACCAAGTTGTTGGATATTTGGGATGTTATGCGAGAGTCAAGGGTAAAGGTCAAGCTCCTTGTGGTCATAAATGATTACTACGGCATTGTTAATACCAAGCTTGATTGGATCCTGAGATGATCGTGTGATGTCTGTGGTGGTAAGTGATGCATGTGATGGTTATGAGGTAACCCGAGCAGAGTAAGTTGGTGCATGATAGTTTCATCACGTTGCATGCTAGTCTCATCATGTTCATATGTTTATGCCATGCTCGTATTGTTCTAGTTGTATCATGTTGTACATGCCATGTTGTTCTGATAGTATCGTGTTCATCATTGCTTAATAATCTGTAATTGCCATGCCATTGTTTGTCTTGATTGCTTTGGTTGTTGTGATCTTGCAAGTACATTCAATGTACTGACCTGGCATGTCATGCCAGTCTGCAGGTCATGCCAGATTTGATTGCTTGTTTGCCGTGGATTCCTTGTTTGCGAGCTAGGATAAGCGTTCCAGCCAGAGTCCCTGCGGAGTGGAGTTCATCATTGTCGTCGTTGTTCCGCTGCCAGGAGTTATTCCGCTGCATCGTGTTGTTCTGCTGCTTGCATGGAGCAACCGTGGCAGGCGTAGTGTCGCCGTGCCGATGTAATCCCCTTGTACCAATATAGATTGCAATAAAGAGCTGATTTGTTCTATGCTAAGTAGTGGCGTATTCCAGAAGACTACTCCTCGATCTCTGGGCTGGAATACGGGGCGTTCCGGTTTCTTTGAGCCGGAGTGCCACATATGACCTGACCTGGACTCTTGTAAGCCCAGGGTCTTGACCTATGTATATAAAGGCGAGACCCTGCGGCGGGTAAACTTAAGTTACAATCAATCGATAGCTAGGTCAAGTGATCTCGCTCCCTTGTAATCAATACTCAAGCAATACAACTCAAAGCAGGACGTAGGCTTTTAATTACCTTGTTTGTGAGGGGCCAACCTGGGTAAACTCGTGTCTCTCGTCCTGCTCAACCCCTTTAAACTAACCTACGTTGCAATGGCTCCACGCTTAAGTCCTTTCACTAGGACATCTGCCATGTTAACCCCACGATAGTGTGAGCTAAATACCCTGGACTTAGCAAACATGCAGTAAGCTGGACTCGGCACCCGTGCTAACACTTCCACATCTTTGACGGAATGGGTGCATAACACTCGAAGAGTTTGAAATTTCAACAAAGTGAAATTTTCTTTCTAAGAGTGAATACATTAAGAAGAACTAGACTAACCGGGTGCCACGATAATTGTGTGATGCTCGGGGTCATAAAGTTCTTATACGGTGGGTTACACCACCACAACTTTTCTTTCTTTGGATTTCTCTTCGATCGATAGATTTGGTTTCTGTTTGAATGCATTTCTCTCATAGCTAACTGCTCGTGTGGTTGTGTTTTCTGATTGTGTGAAATGCCTAGGACCCTATTTTCCCTTTGATCTATCTCTTCCAGTCTATGTTGTTCCATTGCAAATGATCAAATTTCATCTGGAACGATACTTTATCTGGTGCCCTTGACCACGATCAAGATTCGGTCTGAACATTAATTTGTTTTGGCGAAAGCTGTCCAAAATTTGGGGTTTCCCGCCCAAGTCAAGACCACGATCTTTGACGGTTGCCATGTGGAACACATCAACTGCCAGTCCATCCCATCCATTGAGTCGCAATCGTCTCTGCCTAGAGACACTACAAAAAATACACTTCTGTGATGATACGTGTTTGTCACAGTAGGTCACGTTTTTGGTCATGCATGTACATCCATGACAATTTTATGACAGAATCAAGATAGTCATACCTGTGCTGTCGTAGAAGTGTTCGATGACATTACCAAAATTATCATCACGGAAGTGTCCACTTCCATGACGATAAATCACGCGTCACAGAAGTGCTTTCGTTAAGGGTGACCGACACGTGGCATCCACCGTAACGAAACGCCGTTAAGCTATCGGGTCTGGTTTTGGATCCGATAACCCGTTAACAGCCTCGACCAATGGGGGGTTTTTCCACGTGTAAAATCATCATTGGCCGGAGGAAACACATGTCGGCTCACCGTTGGGACAGATGTCATCCACTCATTGGACCCAAAGCGCCTATGATACGTCGACACGTGGCACGGCCCAACAGTGGCCCATAAAGTTTAAATGGGCCGGCCCAACTAAAGGCCCACAAGATTTTGCGGCCCATAATGGGACGGCCAGCTAACGGCCCACAAGATTTTGCGGGCCATAATGGGCCGGCCCAGGTAAAGGCCCACAAGATTTTTGTGCGCCATAATGGGCCGGCCCAGGTGAAGGCCCACAAGATTTTTGTGGACCATAATGGGCCAGCCCAGCTAAAGGCCCATGAGATTTCGCCGACAATAATGGGCCGGCCCAGCTGTAGGCCCACAGGATTTTGAGGACCCTAGTAGGCCGGCCCATTAACTGGCTGCCATGTTTTGGGCCAAATGCCGGCCTATATTTGATCCGGTCCATTAATGGCCTGCCACGTTCCGGGCCTAATAATGGCCCATATGAGATCTAGCCCGTTAAAAGCCTACCATGTTCTGGGCCAAATTACGGCCCAGATCAGGCCCGACCCTTTAAGAGGCTTTGGGCTAAATTATGGCCCATATCAGATTCGGCCCGTCAACTGGACGCTACGCTTTTGGGCCCATTTGCTAAAGGCCCATTTAGTAATTCGGTCTGATATTAGTTTCGGTATGTCAAGGGCCCGTTTAACATTTCGGCCCTATATTAATTTCGGCCTGTTAAAAGCATGTCATATAGTTGGGCCTAACTACGGCCCGGTTTGCACCCGGCCTGCTCGTAGCCGATAATCTGATTGGGCCAAACAAGGACTGAGACAATTTTGGCCTGTTATAAGCCCATGATTTGGTTGGCACATTCATGGGCCGGGGTCTATTTCGGCCTGCAGTCGTCCCATGAGCTATTCGGCACGTTTCAGGCCCAACCTACTTTTCAGCCTCCTAAAGGCCCATTGAGTTTTCTTGGGAAAATAGGGCCGGCGGTTTACTCGGACTATTAAAGGCCCGAATCTACTAGTGGGCCAGTTTACATTTAGGCCTATTAACGGACCAAGATGACGGGGCCCATGATGCGGATCATACATGGTGATTTGCATGATGGCCCGATTATGTACCGTAATTTTACGGTTTGGCCGGTTTACTGCGAAGACAGGATATATATACAGTAAAATAACTGCAGCATCGTGAATAAGAAAAAACCTAGACTGTACAATAAAGAAATTACGGCATATTACATACACTGGGCATCAAAGTTCGCCACTATGATAATAAAGCACAAGCAGACAGCAGATTACATGCATTGGGCATCAAAGATCGCCACCAGTGCAACTAAACACGCCGACAAAATAATATACAAAACCTACAGCACTTCAATAGAGTTCAAGAAAGGTTAGCCCTGCTCGGGAGCTGCAGCGCAAGCAGCTGAGCAAGCTGGTGAGACTTCACTTGTTTGACACTTATATCCTCCTCACTCTGAAAGATAAACAAGCAGACAGATGACAGGTTTTGCACATATAAGTATCAGTGCTGACAATTCATCACATTTCTTACTGACGAATAAAGTGACACAGTTTAAAATAGCATTAACACAATATGGTATTGTTCAGGTCAAGACATGGCAGGAAATGACATTGTGAAGGAGTTGACAGCTTCACGACACCACTGGATTACAGATCAAGAACTCATAAGTATCAATGGTTAGTGTGCTGTCAATTTATCCCATTTCAGATTGGCAAAATAAGATCACTTGCTCTGTATAGTTTAATTTACATGGTATGAAGAAGGAACTTGGTTGTACAACTGAAAACTTAAATTAAGAAGGACAAACTTTTGTTTATGAACTAGAGTACATAATAAACTTTAAACATGCAATTTGATGCAAACACCAAAAATAAACAGCTGTTGCAGTCATGCCTAACCAAATATACACAACAAAGTTTGAAGGCTTGAGAAGGACAAACTTACATTATTGGTGAAGGCAGGCTCTATAAAGCCCTTGTCCATGCTGATGGGGGGGGGGGCAATTCAAGAAGTTTACCACAGAATCTTCTTCATAAGCATAGCCTTTATTCTACATTTTGTTAAGAGTAAATATAGATGTGACAATATAAGAAAAAATGGAGAATATTTAAGATAATATGAAGAGTGATGCTACATAACCAAGTAGCTATAAATGTAAGTACAGCGATACAGGCAAAAGGTATAGCCAAGAGCAATGCAGAGCTAAACTTCTTCAGTACCGTCGGTGTTATCCAACCTTATGGTAAGAGTAAATATAGATCTTATGTGTAGAAAATGGAGGGCAAAGGAAAATAAGAGTCAGAGTGATGGTACATGAACAACTACCTGTCAATATAAGTACACTGATAGAGGACAACGGGTACTTACAAGAACAATGCAGAGCTAAAAAATTTCATTGGCATTGGATATATTCTACACTAATGTAACCATTCATATAGATCAGATAATTTGGAGCGAACAATTGATAAGCAAGCTATCATGCATATTGCTGTCACATAATGAACCAGGTATGTATGCAAGTACAGTGATACAGGAAAACATGTACTAACAAGAGCAAAGCAGCGGGCAGCATATTTGCGATATCCTGTCATTCTTTTCAAATCGGAATTCTTTTTCGAGCAGATTTCCTGCAAAAAAGATCCGTAAGGCACATGCGGAAAAGTAGAAGTTCAAATTGTCATGCGATATCATAGACAGTACCTCATCCTCGGAACGAGACCAGTGCATAACAAGGCTTTCCATTCAATATCTTCTAAATTTAGCACAGGAGACTTCACCAGAAATTCGTTTATAGACTTGCCATCAAAGTGTGATTTCCTCAGGTAACACCGATACTGCTGCAATGCTTCCTTGAAAAGCGCTAGCAAGCTTTGCTCGTCATGACTATCAAGATTGACCCTCGCCTACTTACAACAATGTAATGTAAATCATTGATGTGTTCAATCAGCAGAAAACAGGAAAATAATCACCATGAATAATAGCACTTACACGTAAGTGGGACAGGAAGATGTGAAAATGGTGTTTGTCTTCACTATAATCTTCCCATGATGGGAATATATGCACGTAGTCCCTAACAACATTGAAAGCATTGTCTTTTAAACTGGGAATAACTGGAATGGGGTTCCAATCTGCAGGAATTGGCCGTCTCTACAGTTGGGATAGGTCTTCGGCCGGTTGACTAGCTGTACTTTTTGCTGGAGTGGGATTTTTTTGTGGTACGGCTGGTGCTATGGCAACTGAAATCGGCATACCTTTTGCTGGAGTGCAGGTCCTGTGTGGTGCGGCTAGTGGTGTGGCCAGTGAAGTATGGGTACAGTCTGCTGGAGTCGGTCCTATGTTTTGTGTCACTGGTTGTACAGCCAATATAAGTGGGGTGTTGTCTGATTTCTCCGACACAACCACATTTTTCAAGGACTTTGCTGGTGCTCCTTCATGTTCGGCAATCACCCTCTTCCTTTTTTATGTCTGATGCACAAGAACAGCATCTGAGTGAAAAAGCGTGGTATGATGACAGATGGAATATGTATTGATAATGGATGGGCATGGCATCTTGACATATATGATGAGTAAACTAAGCAGATGGCGGTGCAACAAAGTAGAAGAAATGCAAGACAACATATGCAAGATACGCGCAATCAATAAAACCTTGCCAAATTAGAACAGGCACCTTGATGGGTGAACAGGACAGGCCATCTGCCTTTGACTCCTCGAGGTTAGAATAGTCATTAGGATCATATTCTGAATAAGAATCAACAGGTGGTGAGCGTATGAGTGTAACATCCCAAAATTCTAAATTTTGGAATGTTATAATAAACAGATAGATTGGATTGATTGTTTGATTGATTGGCTGAAAGTGAGTGGAATTCGAAATCTTTTGAAAGTTAAATGAGAGGGAATAAAAGGACTTTCCCAAACTTTCATTTTGCTTTATGATCTCCATGAATTCAAATTCTTTTCACCACAAAACCCTGGAGAGAAGATGACATGACTTCTTCCATTTATTTAAATGACAAGGGGTGTTGAAAATATTTGAATTTCATTTGAAAATATTTCCCATTTCAGAAACTTTATGCAACTCAATGATTTTCACAAGAGAAGATAAAATGACTTCTTCAAAAAATATGAAATATGAGTTGGGAGTTTCAAAGGTCAAATTCAAAGTCCTTTTGGAAATCATTTTAGTTTGGAGTTATTTGAGTCTTATTCAAATTATTTTTCTCCAAAATAAAAATATACAGAAAATAGGGTAACATGATTCCCTACATCAGAAAATTGGAGAAAAATAAATTTGAAATCATTTTGGTATTTTTAAAATGATTTTTATTGGATTTATTAAGGCAGAAGCACTATTTGATTTATTAAACTTTGTGTGGATTTTATTTGAGTTTACAAAAATGTTCATGCTGTAGGAAATCTTTTTCTGCAAATTTTGATATATAATATGCCTATATAAAGTTTTACTTTCTTTATTCAGTTTTTCCTTTCCTGTCTCTATTTATAAAAAAAAACTACATGCGCGTACTCTGTGACTATATGTCGCCCTCATGCGCAGTATAGTAGCTTTTGGCGCCCCATTGTTTTTTTTTCTGTTAAATAGGCCAGGCCCAGCCGGCCATATTCCTCCCCATATTTCTTTTCTATAGTTTTTTTTTCTTACTTTTCTTTCTTTTCAATTGCTAAAAAAAAACTGCCGCGCGGCCGGCCGAACCGCTAAGGCCTTTAGGCCCATGCGAGGCGCTCCCTTTTTGTCTTTTTGTCTACGTTTAGTCCCACGTTGCCTAGCCTTTAACCCCTAAACCTCTTTTCCACCTATAAATATAGACCCATAGAGCCTCCAAAAATTATCCATTACGGGTTAAATCAATATTTTGGTTTGACTAGCTAAAAATATATTTCTCCTCTCCGGCGGGACTTTTGGAAGTTGTCTCCACCCTCCGAAGTCGTCTTTTCTATACCTTATAAAGGTATATTTATTTGTTCTCTGTATTTATACGTTAGATCTAGAATTCTTTTATCCGTAGTTATTTTTTTCTTCTGCAAAACAGCTTGGCCCTGATTTTTCAAATAGCCATAACTTTTTACTCGTTCATCCAAATTAGATGAAACCAACGCCTATAGTTTCGTCTTGTTTTCACCTATCCAGTTAACCTGTCACGTCAACTTTTTGAAATTTTCAAATTTCGAAATTTGTTTAAATTCATATTCAAACTTCTTTTGTTCATAACTTAAGTTCCGTAACTCCGTTTGAGTTGATTCTTTTTGCAAAGCGAAGCTCTTGACCTAAACTTTCTGATAAGGCCAAATTCACATAATTTTGGTATTGTTAGAAATTTTTTTATGTTGCAAGAGTTATTTGCTTGGTTTTGATGTTTTCCGAAGTGTCTTCTTCGTTCTTCTCGATCTTTTGAGTGATTGCTTATGTGTGGTTACTATTGCTTGCTTACGATAGATTGACCGGAGTGTGACGAGTAGATCTATCCAGAGTATTGAGTGCGAATCATATTCATCAACATTGCAGGCAAGTTCACACTTTGATCATATCCCTTTTATACCCAGTTTTTATGCATTAGATTTCAACCCTCAAACATTGCATGAGTAGGATTGATAACATGTGGGTATTGGGAAGTAGTTGATGAGGTAGGAACCTATTGCCCTGCATTCAAACCTTGGGAGTTACTTCTACGTTGCTATTATATTGCCATGCTATGCTCGTAGACGTGGATTGGGTTTGAGTGATATTCATGACAGATGTGAGATTGTTAATAATGGTTTACTTAAGGTGGCAACTAAAACTCACATCTGGGTGGATTGAGGTACCTGGGTATTCCAGGATTGCCTGTTTTTCTTTTGGACCGCCACCCAGGCTCAAAGGGATCATGAGATTATTCATGCTAGAAACTTCCGTGTGCAGCCGCAAGCTATTATGGGCTCTAGCATAGTTGACTAAGTTGTGTGAACTCTTACAGTGGTAGACTAGCAGATGTAGGGGAAAGTAGGTGTAACTGTCTACCCATACGTAAGGTGCAAACACTTCTGAAAGACTGTGTCTCGGTCATCCGTTACTCAAACACCATGTAGTGCGAGTAATCCAACGGAGGAGATCGAGTCTTGTGGGGAAAAGTGCGCAAACCTCTGCAGAGTGTACAAACTAATCATGATTAGCCGTGTCCCCGGTTATGGACATTTTGAGTATCTAGTTCTTGGATTATCCCGTTGATCTCATCATGTTACTTTAATTAATATTGTTGGGTTAATGATGATACTTAATTGGGATTGAGATGCTGTCAACCATCTCAATGTTTCAAAACCACCATGATAGTTAAATAAAATTTATTCCTTTGTAGTAGGGAAAAATTGGCTTTTCGCAAAAACATTATAACCATAGAGCTTTTCCACCAGCCATATATGCATGTAGTGATAGCCTTTGTTCATTATTTCTCTATGGTGTGAATTTGCCAGCATATTCCATGTGCTGACCCGTTTTCGGGCTGCAACGTTTCATGTTGCAGGATATCTTACGACGAGTAAGTGATTCGTTAGGGTTACGATTTCTACACTCAACTTTGCCGTTGGTGTTGATGGGAATCCACAACCTTGTTACTTCCGCTATTTGGATTGAGGTAATAGTATTTACGTTACTTTATACATGTGATTTACCTCTGTTATAAATCCTCGAGTACTGTGTGTGTCAGCATACCAATCCAGGGATGACACTAAAGCACAGAGACTTGATCCATTCGGGTCGGGTCGCTACAATGAGTTTCATTGCATCCAGAATGGAACTCAATGCCTTGGTGCCAATTTTGTAAGTCATTGCGGTGTTTAGCTTCAAGAGTGGACTGCTGCTAGTGAGACACAAAGCAGCTACACAGATCATAGTGTAGATATAACGGGAAAACCGTAAGCATCAGAGTAAAATCAGCAAAGTGGAACTTGCTAGAATATATGTGCTACTATTGCCGGTATGGCTAGAAAGCCTTCGGATACCAGCTCTCTTCAACTGAAGGTGCCGTACTGTTAATATCAGTGTAACTCTCAAAGGCAACACAGCTCCCCGCATTTCCTTGCTATTCTTATAGGATTCAAGTGGGCAGGCCACTACAAATCTGTAACACCCCGCATGTAACTTGCCATATTTGTAACTCCGACTCTTGCCATTTTCGGCTATGTGATATGATTTTCCCTCCGTGGTCGGGCTTTGTCTGTCGTTTTGTATTTTTTCATGTCATGCATTTTCATATCATGTCATCATGTGCATTGCATTCGCATACGTGTTCGTCTCATGCATCCGAGCATTTTCCCCGTTGTCCGTTTTCCAATCCGGCGCTCCTATCTCCTCCGGTGCACCCCTCTTGTTTTCTTTCATGTGCGTGTGTCAAACTTTCTCGGAATGGACCGAGGCTTGTCAAGTGGCCTTAATATACCACCCGGAGACTACCGGTCAAGTTTCGCTCCATTCGGAGGTCGTTTGGTACTCCAACGGTTAACCGGGCATCCGCAAAGTCCATTTGAGTGTCCAGAAAACCCCCCTCTAAAACCAGCCCAAAACCCACCAAACTCTCTTCCATGCTCTAGGTCGTTCGATCACGATCGTGTGGGCGAAAACCGCACCTCATTTGGAGCCTCCTAGCTCCCTCTACCTATAAATATGTGGGCATCCCGAAAACGAAATCGCAGTCTCCCGTAACCCTAAATCCCCTCTCCGCGGGCGGACGCGTCCAGCGCCCACCGGACAACCCGCGCCGCCGCCCGCCGCCAGTGGCGTAGCGCCACGTGTCGTCACCGCACCTCCCTCCGCCGCGGCCCGCTCGGCCCACGGGAGGCCCTCCCGGCCCGCCGCCGCCGCGCGCCTGTCCCGCCCGACGCCGCCGGAT